>NW_025110166.1:774365-1025876 GCF_011392965.1 Frieseomelitta varia | reverse complement strand
ACCTTTTTTTCTTGATGGGAAACTAACAGGCACAAAGTACGTTGATTTTTTGAGCACGCGTTTACACGAAATATCAGAGGAAGTTCCAGTCGATATTAGACTTCGTATGCGGTTTATGCATGATGGAGCTCCGCCGCATTTTAGCCGAGTGGCTAGGCAATTTTTAAATCAACAATTTGCAAATAAATGGGTTGGTCGTGGAGGTGCTATTGCATGGCCTGCTCGTCCTCCGGATTTGAATTCATTAGATTTTCATTTGTGGGGACGTTTAAAATCTATTGTATACGCACCATCGATTGAACATGCTGAAATACTACGAAACAGAATAGAGCAAGAGCTTCCGACAAATTCGAGAAACTCCAGGAATGATAGAGAGAGTAACCAGATCAATGATAAGACGCGTGCAGGCTTATCTTCAAATGCAAGCTGGTCATTTCGAGTATCGTTTGTAAAAGTAATTAAAACAGAAAAATCATTATATCTCATAAACGAAGACAGATAGGACATATATTTATATGACATTTTTCCATTATTTTTAGGCGTACAATCAGCTCCCGAAGTGGGTCCCACAAGTTACAAAACACCCTATATATATAAAAAAATCAATGGCGTTGCAGGCGTCAAAGAGCACATCATACCGGATCAGACCATAAACGAATACGAGGTGAAACAGAGGTATCCAAAAGCGTTTAATTAAATTTTCGCCGCGTTAATTAAAATTAAACCGAGCGATACGCATTTCTTTGAACCACATTGTCGAAAGTTGTGTTGAACATTTCTGCGTTTCAGTGGATTAAAGGTGACTAGGAAAGGGTGCAAGGAATAAGAATATAGGCTGGCCAGAGTGTCAGCATCGAGCGCGAGTGCAAGGAGCACGCGGTACGGGTGTATGTACGGTACGTATGTACGTAAGTACATACGACCGCGTCTGTAAACGTTGTAAAAGGCGATAGCAAACGGAGCACGCTTTAATCCACTTTTCAGCGCACCGTCGGGCCTTTTGACTGTGCGGAAAGCGTTAATTGGAGACTGCGCCACTGCGATCGGGCAAAGAAAGCCTTTCAAAGCGGGGCCCCTTCGTCTGATAGTGCCTGCAGCTTTTTTTTCCTGCAGGACAAGTAGAAAACGTCGTTTCTTCCTTCTACACTGACTTTACCGATGTCGCGCCAAAGCTGGCTTGCAAGCCGTGATGACGTTCTATTCAAAACTTGCAGAATTTTTGTACCTCTATATGCCCGCTCATTATCACACGGATATCATAGATACATGAAAACTTCAGAGGAAGGTGCATGACCGATCTATCATGCGTGTGGGAAGTCAACGAGCGAAATGTCAACCAGAGTGACAGAAACATGTATTTAAAAGTGTGAAAGGTGTAGCTTTAATATTGTATAGTGGAACAATACAATAGAATAGAATAGGTGATAAATATACTGTGGATATATATGCAAATTAGAATTTTTACGTACATAATTAAATAGATGAAACTGAAATAACTGTAACCATAGATAAAACTACATTACAAATAAAATTACATTTATAATTATAGTTTTTGTATTACATATAATTTGAAGCATTAAATTTTCCGTAAATGCATAATCTAGTAATAAAAAATGTGACATGTACTATTTATTATTAGACGGCGAATCTATTAAAAAATATAACATTAGTAGAAAGTTGTTTCGTGTACTAAGCAGTCCATTTTGAATATTTTATATATTTTGTTTTGCGCAATTTTGTACTTCAAAATTTCCTATAAATGCATGAAAATCTGCAGTTTATTTATTAATACGGCGAATACCTTCAAATATTATATATTGTAATATAAGTTTTAGTAATTTTTTATGTCACTTATGATTTTATGAAATTTGCAGAAATTAAAATTCTTATAGAATTATAACAAACTATTACACTAACACTTGTATTTAAACTCATGAGTCATTATTTGACCTCAATTATACCGTAAAATTCTTTAAAATATTTATTATTTTTACATACTTGTAAGTATTAATTTACATCCACTACTATATTTAATGAATGTAAATTAATAGGTACATATTTGATGGATTAATCGTTTAATAAATGCATTAATCGTTTCATAGAAATCTATATCTTTCTATATTCTATTAAATTCCTTAATTAAATTATTAATTATTTAAAAAATTACTTTAGAATTTATTTAAAAAATTATATTTAGTTTTAAGGTAATTATTTAGTGTTTAAGTTATAAATATTCACGTAAATAACTTTAATATATGTCTGTATATACATATCTGTATATACAAGAATTACAACTACTGTTTTCAGAAAAACAAAGTATTTTGATTATGCATTAAAATTAAAATTAAAGATGTTTTTACGATTAACAAATACAGTACTGAAATTTTAGAGAAAGGTAAAAATATCTCTCAGCTTTTTTTTATATTATATATACAGTAGCTACTGCTAGGATAATTTTGGATAAAACAAGAGTCTAAGTGACACAATCATGGTATATGATTGTTTGTTCAGATTAGAACCGACAAAGGAAACTGTTCTCTCTCCTTAACTCTGTCTTGATTTAAGCGAAGCGCCCCGTATTTGCTCTAGATTAAATGGAGCTTCGTGGCACAGCCCTCAGAGATATCTACTACGGCCTACTACAGTGCTTTATATTGTACATTGTATTCACAACCAGAACAGCCATGAAAATAATCGTTATAAAAATTCTTACGATTCCCTCACGAGCATACATGGTTGACTTTTGAATCGCATATAAATTATAACGAAGTTTTATCAATCGAAGGAACAATATGTACGTCCTCCTATTCGTATTGCATATCTTTCGTTGTTATTTATATTTCTTGTTAATTATGTTAGATTTTTTTATCATCCATATGGTATCTTTGTCGATTTATTAAGCATTGAATAATTTGTTAAATATTAAATAATTAAATAATAATAACAATATTGAATAGTTATAACAATTTGAATATGAAATAATTAAATAATACCGAATAATTGCGAATAATTTCAACAATTGACTGATTGATTTATTGAATAATTTCTTATTTACATATTTCTTTTCGGTATTGTAGGAATAAAATAAAGAGATATTTTATTCTACTGTTATTAAATAAAATTGCAGTTTATTAAAAAGGGATTTAACAGAAATTTTATTCTAATGTTATTAAATAAAATTGAAGTTTATTAAAAAAGGATTTAACAGAAATAAAAGTCCCAATGCTGGGGTTACAAAAAAACATTAACATTTAAACTTTTGCTATTCTCTCTACTCTCTAGAATGTGCCTTCTCGAAGCCTTCATCCTTCACGCACACATACACAACCTAATATTCCAAGTCCCAGGACTGGGCGGTTAAAATAAATATTCTCAGGTCCTACCTTCGCTTTAAACATTTCGAGTGACACTTCACTGGCGACAATTGTCTCGTTGTTGGGCAGTGGAGAAAGTTCCCAGCTCTTTCCAAGAACTCCCTATCCCACAGTATCATCTTTTACATTTAAATTTTGACTTTTAAATATGAACCTGTATCAAAGCTATTCTGCAGAAATTTATTCAATCCATGTATGCGACATGTGATAACTTGGTAACAAGTTGCAAGATGGGCATCGATAAATTCTTCTTATACATCGTATTTCAATATCAGAGTTGTATGCAAGATCCCTGGAGCATCGTCGATGAAACATAAAATAATGACGAACTTAACCGCATAATCGCGGAGATTAACTTAATAACTACAGTGAATACCTGAAGGAAAGGTAAAACCAGATAAGAAGAAAAAGCAAATGAATTTGCGTTTCCTGCAAGCAGCTGGTAAACACTAATAGTAATAAATATTGATTACTAGATTGTGAATTTTTATGCCTTTATAAGAGATTTAAAGATACAAGGTTGTACAAAATGGCATATAATTTGAAAAACAATGTAAATATATAACTAAAGTATAAAGCATCTTATAATATATGATATACAAAAACAATTTTTTACCGAGTTTCTACTTTTCTAGTTATTAAATATTAAATTTCTATTGAATTGACAAATGAAATGTCCAATTTGGTTACATTAATATTTTAATGCTTTGTATACGTTATTTAATCATCTTTCTTTTTTAAAATTTTTTCAATAATTTTTTTAAATATCTAAATCATTTTCCCTCAACATGAAAATCAAGAAATTGTTAAAAAGAATTTGTTGATATTAAAAACTCCAAATTTTTCTAAAAATAATTTATAATGACAGATAACAGAATATAATAAAAAATTCTTATTATGTGAAAAAGCTTATGACTAAATTAATCGATATAGTTAAATAATAAATTTAAAAAATTATAACTGATTGGAAAAATGTATAGATTATAGTCGTTCTTATTTCAATAAAATATTTAATAAAATATAATAAATATAAAATTAAAATTTAATAAATGTAAAATTAGAACTTTTAATAAATGTAAAATTAATTATAGAATTTAAATGTTATACTCATTCAAGTTATGATCATTTAAATATATACTTGTTTAAAAATCGAACGTTTATTACAATCTAATATATTCTCAAAAATATATATTTGCAGAAAAATCCGCAATCTATCGATTATTCAAGAAAGAAACTTATAGCGCTATATATATGTGCTGTTTTACATGTATTTCCTTATCTTTATACGATCTCTCTTTCTATCTCTTTCCATCAGAAACTTTTCAATCAGACATGGATATTCCAGAGAATTTTACTTGTTTCTTTTCCTGCTCTGTTACATCCGAATATTCTTTTCTGCTTTTTCAGTTGCTCGTTTCCTCTGTTTTGCTTTCAAAGCAGAATTTTTTGTCCCGGTTCATCTTTCGGTCCGTAATAATGACGTTCTATAATCAGGCGCATCCTGATAGATTCAAACGAGGAAGGAAAAAGAACCAAAGAGGATCGTGACTTATAAACGTCTCTGTGGACGTTCTATCTATCCGTTATTGATCTCAAATTATGTAAATAACGAACGTAGAAATTACAGACGACTGTATCCTGATCAAATTTAACGCTGTTTGATTTAACAATTTAGGTTCTGTGAAATCGAGCCTACTGATATCGAATTCATATTACTCGATTTATTATAGTATAATATATTACAAAAACAGACAAAGTATAACATATAGTTTAATTTAAAATTTTAATGATGAACTTTTTTCTATAATTTGTTATTCGAAATCTTTATAACTTAATAAGTTTTAAATAGATTACTATAAATAAAGTTACTACTATAATTAACGATTGCTTGTAAAATATATAATATTGTGTACGATTATATTTGTATCATTTCACTATGTATTTTAATACGTTTGTATTATTTGATTAAATTGATCTTCTATGAGAAAGAGTTTGAAATAATATTTTTGAAGCGAAGAAAATTAATGAACATATTTTAATATTCTTTCATCGTTTTCATTATCATTAAATAATTATATTTATATTTTAATATAGTTTAATAATGTAGTAAAATACTATAAAAAAAGAAACTATTGTTGTACATATATAAAAACTAATAAATCATAAGAAATATAATATATTATAATTCCTGATTGTTATAATTTTAAAATTTAATAAAATTTAATACACAAATAATTCTACATCATCTAAATTGCTTTCTATTTTATTTCAAAAATGAAACACTATCTATTAATTCTCGACAAGAATAAATATAAATGTTTATTAAAAACATATTTTTTTATGGAGATAATTTATTTTAATATTTTATAATCTATATATATATATATTTAGTTTACAATTTAATAAAAATCTGTTGTAATAAGTTTCGATTTGTCTCTATAAAATTTCTTAATGAATTCCACATTAAGTTATGTCATCAAAAAGCGTAAATTGTAAATTCTGCATATTAAAAGTTAAAGTATATATAATTGACTTACTGAAATTTCAAACGTTAAAAATTTCAAGTTGATTATTTTAAAAATATTAAGGAAAAACTCACTTGAAGAAATTTGAAAGTTTGTAGAGCTCTGCGAAGTGCATTTCGCGACCCGCCATTTTCAAACTTCAAAATTGCACGTAAAACGGCGCGTAAACGTGTCGCGAAAATGCAACAAGTAACATCCGAGCGAACGAAACAAAAGCGCGCGCTACGACTGATTCGCGAGCTTCGTTACGCTTCGCCGATTTTCAGAAAATGTTAACATCTCCCGGTGTATCGATTATGAAAACGAACATTTGACACTCCGAGAGAACCGTAGCTTAATTATTCTCCCTCGTAAATATTAACGACTTTCCTGCGAATCGCAATTCTAATTCTTTCGTTTGTTGTTTGCATCGAAAAAACCGTGACCGTCCGATCCGTAGAATGGCTAGAATGAGCATTTCTCGTGGGTGGACTTCGGCTACATTCGGCCAGACTCGGCCGGTCTCGGCACGATGAGCCTGCGTCGACCCCGGTCGACCCATGGCGGTCGGAGCACACAACTGGTTGTGGCTTTCACGAGGCAAGTACTCACGTCGCGCGCTCTTGTTCCTCGCGTGTGCATTCCTTCTTCGTTTCTTATTTTCCATTAAATCGTTCAGCTTGTCTCTCATACGCGCTATCTCACGAATAAACGGCCACACTGTCGAAGCAGCTTGTTAACGTTTTGCAATTGTAATATCTCGAGTGTCGTGATACAATTCAACGAGTTTTTTTTCTCACGCGACGAACTGTCAAAATACATATAAACAAGTCGTGCGGTATTATCGGAGCTTCATATGTACATACGTATTCTCAGCCGAGCGTGAACATTGTAAAACAACGTGTTGTCACGTGCGCCTGCACCCGTGAAATCGGCACCGATTTACGATACTCGTGGACCATGAGTCGTGCTAGAAGACATTAACTGTTGTTAACAGCATAACGTAACTCGTGTTTACGGCTACTCGGTACGTACAACCGGTTAAGCACGTGGTGGACACGATGCTCCTAAAATTGGCAGTGTTGCTGTTCGTTCTTGTGCGGCCAGGTGCAAGTTACTTCAACCTTTTTCTCAGCCAGGCAGAAGTGCGGAAACTAATGGGTAAGCAAAAGTGTACAAATTCGTACACATTCACGCTTATATTACGTCACTGTGTCTTTTTTTTAAATACATTTTTTTACATATACGTCTGTATACTGTGTACTCTGAATAACATTCAATAAAACTTTAGAATATTTCATTCAGACTATCTCATTTTACCGTTAATAGAATCTGATCTTGCAAAGAGTTTTTTTTTTTAATAATCTCTTGATTATGCTTTTACTTTCATATATGTAATTTGTAACAAACGTATTATTCTTACTTTATTATCTTGTATAAAGTATAGACACTCGTAATATAAACAAATATGGAAACATTTACGTCAGTTGTATTTAAACATGCTTGTTACGTTACAGACTGCATTACTAATTTATTACTATTAAAATAAATTTTTTACGTTTGTTATAATAGCAAATGTAAGAGAGCGATAAATTTTTTGTTATTGAAAACCATATTTACGAAGGTAATCATTGTTTGGAATGATAATATATTATGTGAATATATATATATATATATATATATATATATATATATATATATATATATATATATATATATACGCACATATCTTATGTGCAATTCAAGACTTTTTTAATCCGGGCAATCTACCATTATCCATTAAAATGCACAGTGGCGTTAAAAATTTAATTACCGATCAAAAGTCCATTGAGATAGTGATTAGTGCATGACATTATAATTGAGCAGCGGACAGTAAAGAATCGTTGACTTTAAAGGCTTCTAGCACCGAGATCTTATTTGACTAATGAATAATTATCATCATGTTACATGATTTATACGGCAAACTTATTACCTTTGTTAACAGTTGAAATCTTTAATATATGCAATTTAATATATAATCGTTGACTGTCGATGTGCTTAATAGACCATTGAAACGGTATAGGTCAAGTAGAAGTAATTTATAATGTAGCAATATCGTAAACCGTTGTACTTCGGTTAATTATAATTTATCGGTATTTGTTGCGGTGTAAAGACTCAAGAATGTGAAAATATATGTAAAATTAAACTAAGATGGGAAATATTCATTTTTATTTATTTCATATTTATTTTCTAAAATTTATAATACAAAATAAATATTTATAATTATATATAACATAATAAATATATAATTAATAATAATAAATAATATTTATTTTATGTTATACAAAATATTTTACATTATACATTATACATGTAAAGGTGCAAACATGGCCATGCAAAGATATTTAAAAAATTCAAAATAGATGAAACAAATCTTTATTTAGAGTTTATTTCTTTCAATCTGTAAATATAATTTGTTCAATGAGTCAATAAATAATATTAAAAAGTTTTTTGTGTTTGTTAAAAACGGATATTTCGCTTTAGAATTTTATCTTAATGATATGAAATATTCTACTCTATTATTATTTATTAGTGCAAATTATATCTTCCTGAGCAATAATTAACTAACCAATAATATTATACATTATTAAAAATTAATAACGATTTGCTAATTAATATTATACACTAAATTTTTATTGCTCTACAATTTTATATCGAATAAACTTATTAATTGGTTTTAAATTTACTTATAGAATTTTACTTGTTTTATTACAAAACTTATATAATTGTATATTATGTAGTTTATTAGAAGAGACTCGAAATAATAAATTGTAATTATATTGTAGCATTAATATCAATTATTATCAACTCTTTGAATAGTATAAAAAAAGTCCTGCTTTGATGGGAAAACCTTAAAATTTTGTTTTGCAAACAATTAAAATAAAACTATTTTATCATATTTTAAAATCCTGTGCCTTAAAGTGTTACTAAAGTAATTAAATATTTTCTCATCTTTATAACAATAGGAATAAAAATATATCATTTTGATCTAACATTCTGCAACATAAAAAGAATTATGAATAATATAAAACAATTACTATATTTCTGATGCCTAAGCGAATTAAATTTACATTTCATGAACAATACAATTAAATTTATGAAAATGACGTTTCTTTAATAGAAAATCGAAGTATTAAAGTTTGATATCCCAAATTGTATATAAATAAAATTATTCTTTCTTATCTTTCGCCAAAGTGTCGAGTCACTCATCTTGTACAAATACTTATGCCTTAAAACATTTGAATAGAAAACGATCGAACGGATATATATATATACGAATGCTCAGAAAGTATGGTTCAACGACCCATTAAAATCTCACGGACGACGTGGTTGATTCCAGGCAGTCCGACAAATCCGTCCTACGATACTCACTCGATCGTTTGTTCCATTCTCACGCTCTCAATTTTCATTCTTTCTCGTCACGCGTATGCCTCGTTTCGAACGCGTATTTCTTTTCTTTTTTTCATTTGTACTTGCTGTTAGAAATCGTCGCCGTGGCCCAGCAGCCATCGTGGAGGAGGAATCGTTGTACCGGAAACGAGTAAAAGCCACTCGACGCCACGAACTTTCCAATATTTCCACGATAACTTCCACGGCGGCGGATAATTCGCTCTCGGCTCGTTGATCCGCGAAAAACGTCGAGCCGGTTGGCTAGCATTGGCGCGCGTTGCGAACGCGCTGGAGAGAGATGCGTTTCGAGGACACACGAGGCCGCGCGAATTGCCGATTCGCTGATTCGCCGATTTGCCGATCCTCCTCAGCGGGGAAACCATCGCGTGCTATTGCGCGTTTTCAGCCACACACTTCGCGCCTCGTTCCACGGTCGACGACACGTATGTATGTGTGTATTTCATATGCATCTCGATTCACAGCCAGCAAGCCTCTTCGGTTAACTCGAACGTGATCGTGTCAAAAGCCTCGCGTGAAATTGAATTGTATTTAGCGCCGCGCCGTTCCAACGGAATGAAAGGAATCGGATCGTACGATTCGCTATTTAGAGACGGCGTTATTAATTGCGCCTATAAATTCGAAGCGTATTAGCAGCGCGGCGCCGTTCGGTGAAACGAAAGCGATTGAACCGGTGCGCCCTGAATCGAGTCTACCACTATTGTTTAATGTTGGATTGTTCTGAGATGTAGAGATTTTGTATTTGTAAATATTGCAAATATATCTATATACGTGATTAATAATCAAGTGTGTGACAATTACGTAGACGGGATGGGATCATGAACATGATACGGTATAATAAAGTGATATGAAGATTAGATAATATTGTATTAAAATATTATCTTGTCTAACTCAGTTAAGAAACAAAAAATTAATATATCTATATATGATATGTCCGTTATCAAATTTCTTATACCTTACATTAAATGCTCAATTATATATATATATAATTAATAATAATTTATAGTTATGTTTTAAAATATACTGTACAAATTACCTCTTTCCTATATCTTGTTCTTTATATTTTTGGTTTTTATTTGCATACACGACTGTTTCGTCGCATATTCCAAGATAACTTTTTGTAGGATTGTTGCAAGGCCAAGGTCAAGGTGAAACAAGATTGGTAGGATAAAAGAGGAGTATCGAATATGCACGGAACGTAATAAAACATTATAACGAGGTTCTTGTTAAACGAATACAGCATGGGCTGGCTAGTGGTTGGCTACAGGAACGGGCCCTAGTTTGTTTAGACACCGAATAATCGACAGCCGTCTCCTTTTCGTCTTGTTTTCGTACGAGTCGTTCGGTCCTGTTGCTTTTTTCTCCCCCCTTGGTTTCTCATTTTAGTCGAATGGCCACGCTGGCCGGTCTGAGCCGGGCCTGGGCTCAGATAGAGCCCACGATACCGATTTCGGTGAGTCCCTTGGGTCGCTCTCCATATGGACCCACGAGTTTTTCGAGCTGTATCCACGCTTCCTGGAAGAAGGAGGTTTCCAATTTCGGTCTTTACCATAGGGTTTCCCGTATTCGCTCGCGTTCCTTCACGAACAAGCGTCGCAAGAAATTGATCTCGATCGGGCCGTGTTTCACTCTATCGCCTCGTACGGCCTCGATCATAATGGAAAGGAGCGCCGATGAAGATATTGACTGGTGATTAATTATGGTTATCGGCTTGTACCGTTCTCAAAGCAGTTTTCGAATTAAGTCTCATGGTGTAAAAAGAAAGAAAGGAACACGATACACGAAGGCGAGAGCTCGAAGTCGGTTTTATCGCGAGTCGAAAATCGAAGGTGCTCGTAAGAAGCCACTCACGAGAAATGCGTTAAATCTTCACGCTTTGAAAAATTATAAGTACAAGTCACGTTGTTTGAGAACGTTGTATATACGTTTTTTTATATACCGGGGCAAGATGAAGATAAGGGAAACGTTATTTGCACACGTTTATCTTGTATTCTCCGTTGATTTCTTTTTTGCTCCAATATTTTTGATGTTCCTCGAGGCGACTTTCTTTTCCCGTTAAATCGACGTCCGAAGACACCTCACGACCCTAAAATTTTCGAGTTATCTTAAGGTATTACAGTGCTTACGAGCTTGCTACCACTTCGGTATCATGTAGTATTCGTTTCGGATAAGATAACTGAATACCATCGATGCCACGTTACATTCCTGTACGTTCGGCTTCTCGCTCTTGAAATCGACAAGTAAATTACAATCATCGATTGATCGAGATGGTCACTGTTATATTTCACGGTTATATTTTGTCGTATAAAAATAATAAGTATTGCGAGAAATATTATGTGAATTAGCAAGAATTTTATTTTTAGTTGTAATATACAATTGGATTTCTGTTTTCTTACTTTCGCCCAGTTTCTCTTTATTATATTTACGACGGAATTTTATTCGAAGTAAAATGAACAAATAATTACTTTAAATAAGATAAGGAATAAACTTGTTTCAAAATAAGAATGAATGAAAATAAATTACAATGTCCCTGAAAAATATTTGAAGAATAAATTATTTTCAAGTGATAATTTCAGATAATAATGCAAAATAACAAAATAGTAGCTTTTACATCGATATATGTATTAAAATCGTTCCATACGAATTTTTTCATTACGATAAAATGAAAATTATTTTGCTGGTAAAGTCAAGTACTTTCGTCTCAAATAAAATTATAAATATAAAATAAATGTATTTTACGTTATTACTTAACTGATATCTGAAACAGAACAAATAAAATCAGAATTTTATTTGCATAATTATTTGAATAAAAACTTATTTCGATAATGTTTAGCCTTGATTTATAATAAATTGTAATTTTTAATTTGTGTTATGTTTTATTTTTTGCTTTTTTATTTATATATTTTCGATAAAAGTATTATATTTTCTGTATTTATTCAAAAAACAGAAGTTAGAGTATCTTCAGACTATCTGAAAAAAATTTGATTATTACAAGATTACTTTATCATGTCCTCTTTATTTAATTATCATCGGTAGTCTTTAATAGTATTGGCTGTGATAAACAATATGCCGATGTATAGTGCCATGTCACAATAAAATGAACATTTGTTTCATGAAACTACTATAAAATAAGTTGTAAAAAGTACAAAAAAGTTTTTTTTATATATTTTAATATCTAATTTATATCCTTTTTACTGTACGTAATTTTTAAACTCTGTTGACCTAAATTTTAAATAATTCCTTGATTTAAAGTGCTCTAAATTTCATTTAGTCTTTAAATTTCGTTAGTTGGTGAATTTCGATGTCTTCTTTGAATTTTTATTTAAAAGAGATATTCAATAATATTCATATCAGGACTGTGGACTCTCTATAGTAGAAGTTGACTTGTCTCATTCAATCGATGTGAAATATCTCTATTGTCAAATATAGGTACACTGTCGTTCAGAATTTTGGAACACTCTTTTCTCTGAAATATGATTAATTACTTAAAAATATTAATGTCATAAATAACATATTTATGATATTATAAATATAATACTAATAATATTTGTGATAAATATAATACTTTTATATTTACTTAAGAAAGTTACTACTTCTTTTGAAATCCTAACAATTTAAATTTTTGAGCATTCCTAGTTTTTACATTCTTTCGACGTTATCGTAAGTTTTTCTTTTTTACAACAACAAATCAGTATACGAATGTTTATTTTATTCTGATATGGCACTCTAGATCAGTGATTCTCAATTTCTTGTTTCACATATATTTTAGAATATGTGTATGAAAATGGCGTAAATCCATAAAAAGAATAAAACAAAACATATATATATTCCTCGTATATTAAAAATTTTGTATATTTAAAATCTCTAAATTTTATGTAAAATTATAAAAATTTTATTGAATCCGATCAGCTGTTAAACCTTCCTTTAGAATGAGGATAGATTTTCCTTTACAGGTATGAGCTACCTGTATCGTGTTTCGTCATTCAGCTTTCAGAAATCAATCAATAGCTGTATTATCGTCTTGACAACTATTAACATTTCGTTTATCCACTGTTTGAAAACCACTAACAGAATACATACAATATCTTTTAATCTGCTTGGTAATTAATTTATTATCTCCACAATTATTTATAATAACGCAATAGCTGCATATTTTTCTTGCACGTATTTACGTTTCATACCTCTTTGCCATTTTAATTTATTACTAGCTGTTTATACTTGAACATTCCAGTTTCTGTTGACACGTCGAGAAGCTTTATAAATTTTAAGCGTCGCATTAAAACGCAACTCGTTCGTGGAAAAAAAAAAAGAAAGGATCGTATCGCAACATCCGGATTAAAATCCGTCCGCTGACTTTCTGTTTAACAAATTTGAATACGAAGAGAGAGCGAGCGCTCGTTGTAAAATTATTGCGATGTTCAATCAGGGAAACGTCAAACCGCAATGATCTGCACGAGCATCATCCGTCAGAAGTCCGTGTCAAAACACGATGGTGGTGTGCACTCCGGCAATCTTGTGCCTGAGGCGGTGTTTCACTCGTGCGAGTCCGGCTTGGGTCCGACCTTAGCTAGTTAGGGCCTGACAGGCCCATCTTGATGTTACTTCAGGAGTGGGGCGGCCTCAAAGGTCCCGACTGGGCTCCGTGAAAACGTTTATGCACGCACAGTGGCGTAGCAAACGGCGGCCCCGTGAAATGATGAAACAGTTATGCTTGCTTTCTGCTTATTTCACGTATGTATATTGCATTCGCTAACTTACAACAGTCTCGACTAAACGAACGCTGTAAATTACCTTGTAATTCACGTGCGTGAAGCGATGCGATAATTTTTTTTTTTTTTTTTTTTTAAATAACAGAATAAATTATCTTATAACTCACACGCGTTAAATTATTTTTAAAAGTCGTAGAGTTATTTTTAAAAATAAAACGGTTGTACAACGATATTCGTCGAGTTGGTTCGATGTACGAAAACGAACGGAATTAATCACGTACGTAGATAAATATAAGGCAAGGGTTAGAAAAGAAAAAAATGGTGGCAGGGACAGAAACGGATGGCGGTAAAGAAGAAATTGGTAGATCGTATCTTCTCTGTCGATGTGCAGGCGACAGAGAATGCGTTACGAGGGAAAGACTGCGAAGGAACGTTCGTGTATATGGTTTCAAGATGGACCAGCGGGCGGATGCTGCACCGTTGTCCGCATCAATCTTCGACTCCTCGTTAAGATCCGCGCCTTAAGTTTTCGCTTGTGTGCGCCAGCTCGTTTCGTTCAACTTACGTGCCAGGGACACTCTGCGGGATGTGTTGGTCAGACATTTACATGAGGAGCCATCCGAGGAGATACAGGACCCCCGTGGATTTTCTTCCCGAGAGTGAACGACGCTCTTTACCTCGCGTCTCTTTTTTTTTCTGCTGAGCGAAGGAAGAAAATCCTACTATGGCATCTCCGACAAGTTCCAAACGCGCGACACGTGTTATTTTTCCCAACGACGAAATTGAAGTCTCTCTTCGTGTGTACCTAACGTTTGATAAACGGTTGACTGATTTTTCGTAGCACTGCTTCTATAATATACAGGATGTGCCAGAGTTTTCATAGTGCGACGGAAAGAGGAAGTGAAATAAATGAGAAAGAAAGAACTTCATTTAACTCTTAACTTTAGGTCAATGACGGCGACAAAAATTTAGGATTTAAATTTAAGACTTAATGTTATATTGGAATTTTTCATTTAATTTCATTTTGTTACAAAAATAATCTAGCATTTTTAATTTTTGTAATATAATGTAAATTATTATATTCGTTACCTCTTTAAGATTAATTGAAAATAAAATTTGTCAAGTGTGTTTGATTTGACTAATTCTGTATTGGACAGAAGTAAATAAAAATATTCCTCGTGCAATTAGTGAAATTTTTTTTGTTAAAGTATCTTCAAGAAAATAGTCTTTGAATTGGCCTGATATATACGTGTACTAAATTTTTAAATTTAATTTTCAAAGCATACTTTCTAGTTTGGAATTAATGTAATTTTTATATTATTATTTTTCTTTCATTTTAGAAACCAAAAATCACGCATGTCGATGAAACTTTTCTTACATATATTTTGTTACCTGAAGATATTTATTATCGTTAGAAAAAATAATATTAATCTGAGAATGATTGAAAGAAGAGTTTAAGGAATTTAAAGTCAATGTTCTCGAAAAGTGAGCATCATATGAAAAGAATTTTATTCTATATTTTCGTAGAATCTTATGAAAACTTTATAGCGTAAAAACTGTGTGTGATTGAATAAATGATTTTTTATATCCATTTTATGATACATATTTTTTTCTTTTTACCGGCTATCGTAGTAAGTAAATTTGTCATATTTACATTAATCTAAAAAACAATTAGAAGAACCTCGTATATTAAATGAAAACGTAATGTGAAATTGTCTTTTATTTGGACTTTGTACTTTTCTAGTCTCTGGAGATATCGGAGATGTGATAGGACGAGGGTGAAAATGGTTATACTCCAATTGCCCAGCGGCATTTGTGAGATTTTCCTTTCTGCCGAGGGCAATCATAAAATCTTACCCAAGAGGGTCTGCTTCTGTAAAACTTCTTTCAAGTGTAACATTTTATTAATATTGATATTCTTGATAGTAGAGTTCTTAACGATTGAAGTATAAAACTTGTATGTACAAAAGAAGTGTAAATACAAGGAATTGGAGAAAGCTTATAGTATAAAGAGCATAAACTTTTATTTATGCATTTTATAAAAATTGAATTTCTATAATATACAAATTACAAATTTATATTGTAATTTATATATTATAGGTAATACATATATATGTACATAAATATTGTCCAATGGAAGAACAATATTTTCTAATACTTTAGCAATTTATCAATTGAATTGTTGTTAGATGAATAAATGTTTATAAATTGATTTACTACTCGGACGATTATTCACGATAAACAATGAAGATAAAATTTTTATAAAAAATTACAAACTGTGATTGTTTTGATCACTCTTGCAATTCTAGTATTATGATTTCATATACATGTACGATAAATACTGTTTGATGACAAAATTATCAATATATCCAACTGCTGCATTATATCATTATTATTTGTAACTCCAAGCGTTATAAAATTAGCACTCAAAGCAAATTTATGAATCGAATTATTATCAGATGGATGAGTTACGGCATTTACGAATTGATTTATTACCGGGCGATTGATCGCGATAAAGAATCGTACGAAGTAAGACGTAAATTTTCAGCTTAATTTCAACCTCGTATTAAACCTCGTAAATCGATCGCATCCTCTCCGTATCCTCTCGTTTTATCCTTTCTCGTTTTATCTTCCTTTTCCCCTTTAACAAGAGTGTTCATCAATTTTTCAGTGTTATCCTTACGAAGAATCTTTTAGTTTTCATTCGTATGTTCTCTTTTTTTTTTTCTTTTTTTTTTTCTTCGCTTGCACATAGCGAATCCTGAGTGACAGGATCTTAACGAGCATCTGTTTCACGAAGATGAGTCTGCCGTTCCCGCAGCATCTCTCTCTTGAAAAATATCACAGGTTGGTTCAAGTACTTAGGAAATACGCTGCCTTCTCTTGAGTCAATATAAGATCGTGATTCAGGCTCTCCGTCAGAATGGAGCCTTTTTATCCAGCAGGAACCTCGTTCGTTGCTGTATACACGAACTTGCGCCTCGCGATGGGAAAAAACATTTTTCTGACGAGCATAGACCTCGATGCATCGGCCCTTATACAAGGTGACTCGGCAACTAAACGGCCGAACTCTTTCCAAGAGCCACAAACAGTCCCTGACAAATGGGTCCTTAAGTGGTACCCGTCCTTAACCTTTTATATTGCTACCTAGAACGAACTACCGTAGAAACGAGAATTCCAAAATACCGCCGTTCTGGAGGTTTATGCGGATAATTTACTGTTTCGTGACTGCATTTTACAAGCTGACTGTATATAGGCCCTGTGATTGGTATATCGACCACAATTCCTGACAAAGGAAGTGATTCTCTTCTATTTTCCTGACGAATCTCAGCCTGTCTAATTTCTATAATGCGTAAAAGCACGCGAACGAAATTCGCCTTTATAATTTAAAACCTATACATATTCAAATGCTATGATATTCTATTCAAGAATAGTGAAAGAATTTAGTTGAAATATTATGCGTCATTATTGTTATTACGTTGCATTATATTATACATTATTATTACTGTGCATAACTGTATTATCTGCATAACTATATATACTATATATATTAACTGCATTTACTATATATATCACGTTATAAAGTATAAATTACATTACGTATCTATTACATGTCAAATTGATGTTTCAAAAATTAATACGTATTTTGTGCTCTTTTTAGTAATGTCAAGCTATTAACTGCATTTGATGAATTGTGTGTGTATTCGTTATGCCAGATAAAAATATTATCTTCTGCTATTTGAATTAAAATTTTTAACGAGACCTAAGAAATATCTGATTTAAAATGTTTCGGAATATTTTGCGATCATAGCGGAATAAAAAGAAAACAAAAAAAAAAAGGAATTTAAAAAGGACTGAATAGAATAAAATTATAATCTCTTACATTTTATTTTGAAATAAAATATTCATTTAGTTACTTTAAATTCGGCAATTTTTTTATTATTAGAAGGAAAACAGGAACAGATCAAATTTCAATAATTGAAACTTTTTTTTTATATTTGATTTTTCTTTTTTAGAAAAATTCTGAATGTTTAAGTGTTGTCAATAATATCAATGGACTTGAGCAATAAAATTATCGATTAGTATATATTTGCACGTAATTATTATTTATATTATATTGTATATTATAATATTAATCTATCGAATATAATTAACATTATTAGTATTATATTAAATATTATATCTGACATTAATTATATTAATATTAAATTATATAATATTATAATTATATTAATATTAAATATTATATCTGACATAATATTTGTTAAGTCACAATAAGATAAAAAGAAAACAAAAAAATAAAATTATATAATATTATATTAATATCGGTGCATTTATTTCGTGTGTCCGACGATTAAATTCATCTCTTTCACTTTTAACCGTACAGCAGGTTCATCCGTTTATACAAATTTTGTCTAAAGACCGTCTTATTTCCTTCCCTTCATTTCTCAATTATACTATGGAATAATAAGAAGACTGGTCTCACGACGCAATTCCAAACACCAAACCTTGAGGACCGATTAAACATAAATGAACGAAGACGAGCCTTATATGTACAGCCGCGAGTACTCGCATACGCTTTCGTGTCTGAAGTGTACTGCTCTGTTATTCGTCCGACAGTAGACGGAATTTCGAATGTGTCTCTGGAATTATCAATGCATCGGGCGCCGGTGAAAAGGAGCACATGGTGGTGGTCCACTTAAAAATTCGAAGGCTTCAGAGATACGATCTCTCTCAGCTAGGGTCTTCAGGAACCCCACAGCAGGGGATGCTCTGCCTTTTTACGTTCGATGTCCTTCCATCTTCTCGTCTCGGAAATCGCCCTTCGCGCGACTCATCCCTTGCCTGGGCTCCAGTGATAAATCTGCCAGTAGGACTCCCGACGGAAGATTGATCTTTCCTTCAGACTGCTGGGGTAAAGAGCCGTGTTGTCGCGGGACACGTGTACTCGTAGGTCAGTTTCTTTTCCTGGAATTCGGGATGGTATTCATACGTCAGTCACGAGTCGAACGCCAGAACGAGAGGAGAGGAGCAAAACGATTTTGTTATTCAACGGACGGTGTGTGTGTTTTGTAGTTGTTTCTTGACGATCCACTCGCGCCGAGACGTTGCTTGCTTCCATTCCGTGGCTTATGATGAAAAGTTCGATGGATTTAGTATCTCGTTAACTTGTTTCAGCACGCGCGAAAGTTTCGGATTATATTTCGGTTCGCTAAACATTGCTTCGTGTACGTGATTCGTGTTTGAACAAACGCATATATATGATTTACAAGTTCTTTTTTTTTGGATTATTTCTATCTTCGAGCAAATGTTCTTTTTGTTTTTATTATTATTTGTTGATAAAAATGACTCATGTTTGTAATTGTCGTAGTTTATAATGTATTAACGGAGCTTTTCAATTTTCAGTTTTTCACATATATTTCATAATTATTTGTTACATTACTTGTTACTTGTTACTTTCATTTTACAATTTTTATTTTGTTTGTTTTAAGTTAAATCATTCTTCAAACTGCTATAAATTTCTTTGACTATACAATTATTAGCTATGGTTAGCTAATGCTTAGCTATAAGACGATCACGAAATACTCTATAGATCTGGAATAGAATTTGTGTAACGCATAAATTACATTTATAAACTAAATATGCTATTAGTATATTGCAGATTCGTGTCCACATATCTTTATTCTGATTTGTAAACAATTTTGTGAAATATGAAATAAGATAGGTCTTGATAAAATAAAAAAATGTAACAAATGTTTTCAGTCATTTTAATGATTGAGGAATTTGAGTAAAAATATAACGTGTAAGATATATACGTATTAATCTTGGATCATTTTCTCTATCGTTAAAAAAAATTCTTAGATTTGCGGCTAAAATACATATGTATATGCGATATTTCATTCTAATATTTTTGTAGACTTTTTTGGAACGTTAAACACTTTCTTATTTACATAATTCTATAGCAGAGTTGAAACAAGTATGAAATGTGAAAAATGAATAAAATCTAAACTTGTACTTGCAGTAATTGTGCACAATTGGATCTCTGAATGAATTAAATAATACATAAACCAAATATTTCTACGTAACTCAAACAATACAATCCAAATTAAATAACAAATAGAAAACATAAGAAATTATGCACAAGGAAGTTAAAAAAAAAATTTATCTGACTCCATGGTAACGTGACAGGCATTTAGTCGATCAGAATTAGATCTTCCAAGCAGCAAAAAAAAAAAAACTTCTCTCTCGTATAATTGGAGACTGAAACCTAGACCACGTGAAAACTTGAAGCTGTACAGAAGAACGAAGTTCTAAGATGCTGTGCACGTGGATGTTAAAAAGATTTGCCTGGTTCCACAGTAACATTTGACAAAGGCATTTAGTCGATCAGATTGAATCTTCAAGAAAGAATTTCCGAGCAGCTGAAAAGGACTTTTCCCTTGTGTATAATTCGGAAATAAAAGGACTAGTCGAGTGACGTGGCGAAGCTCGCAGCTCGAAGGATTACGAGCCGGCGAGTGAGGAAGATCGACTGCGAGGGATTTGAAAGGATCAGGATAGCCGGCTGTTTCCTTGAAGTTGACTTCCTGACGAATCCTCCTTAACGAGCAACGTCAATCGAACAGCACGGACGACGTACGAGGGAAAGGACATACACGATTCCACGTCACGATAAATTCAGTCGCCGCGTAATCCTCTTCATGTCCGAGTTCTGATTGCTAGTACGGTGCCATATGTCCTGTTCGTAGTGGCGACAACGTCTCAATCAGCCCACCCATCTGTCAGTTCACGGTCGGGATGGGCTTTTACTATCGTTACCGCACGATATAACGACCTAGCCGAAGCTCGCAATCGCATTTCGAGGGTGGGCACGCCAGGAACAATATTATTTTAGCTCCCGATGCCAGAATCACGTCCCAAACCCGTGTCGCAGGTTTGCTTTGCTTCCCGTTTCACCACCGTACTTTATCCCTCGGCAAATAAACGACAGCCACGGCCTACCTACAAAACGCAGAGTCCATCTACTGTCCCTCCTCTTCGTTACAGGACAATGAACCAGATTTAACCCACCGCGAGTGGGAAAGAAACGTATTTCACGCGGACGTACGAAAATAAATCACCGTGCTGCTGGAAGATGAATCTTTAGATGATTGATATATTAGATTGCTGTTTGGCGAGACTCGGTTTAAAACACTTGAAAGTTTTTTTGTCTTTATGCAGATACGTGAAAATACATCGTTACTTTGTCTGTGAATGATTGCGATAGTTGAAATTATTATAATTATCGTGGTAAATTTTCTAATTTATCGACTTTTTCCAATTTTGGTTATTTCGTTGATGTTTGTTGAACAAGAGGTTCATTTTGTCGTTAAAAGAACGAATCAGTCAGAAAAGGTAAAACAAATTATATAATTCTTAAAAAAAAAAATGTCCTGTCTAAAAATTATAATAGACAGAAATAACCAACATTGGAAAATACCGCTAAACTAAAAATTTATCGTTACTGTCATATGAAATTGGATGGTGAATTCTTATTAGTTATTTTTTTGAGATTCACGAATTTTAAAGATTTACAAAATATAATACATATTTATTAATAATTGATACAGTTAAGTATAAGAAAAAAGAAAAAGGAACAAAAGAAGTGAATTAACAAGTAGATATGGCTAGATGCACAAAAGAGATGAGCAATAGTATAGAATGATTAAAAGAGAAAAACAAGAAACTAAAAGTACTAAAAGTAATATATAAAGCTATAATATAGAGGCCATAAACGCTTACAAACATTTTTGATGAGTTATAGATTTTAATACCTCTCCTTCGTCATAAAACAAAATAGGACAATGAATCAGATTTAACCGCAAGTCGAAAGAAACATATTTTATATAGATGAGGCGACGCACGAAAATAAATTACTCTGTTCTTATTGAAAGAACCTTCGAATGATTGTGACATGTGAAATTATTAATTGTAATAAATTTGTTATAGTATGGGATTAGATACTGAAATTTTATTAAATGTTTTCCCAAGTGATTTACAAGTTTTAAAAATGTGCAAGTATGAAAATAAATCACTTTGTTGTTGGAAGAAGCTTCGGTTGATTGCAACGTACAAATTATACAAGATGAAATCGTGGGATTTTTATTAAGTATATGAAATTGTTATTATACAAAAATACACAGTATTAAATATTTTTATTAAAAAAATTGTCAAATACTAAAGATATATATAATATTGATGGATTGTAAAACCTGTTAGCGACTAACATTGCAGATAATTTTGTTTTATCAAAGAATATTAACTTCTCAACAGAATTAATTAATAGCGATTTTTTTTACTATCATGAGTATAATAATTAAAACGATCAAATCTTTTGTTTTTGTAATTAACCGTTTAAAAGTTTAATGTTCTAAAAAATTTATACAATGTGTATAATACATAAAAATATATGAAATATTCAAAAATATATGAAGCGTTTAATAGACGAATCAAATTTCTATTTAAAATCGTTATCTATTGTTCATGCACAATTGTATAAACGTTCACGATAATTATTAATCAAATGTGATTGATTCCAAAAATGTGCGAAAGAAACGGAAGTACGAAGAAACATATGCGTAAATGTATCTGGAACCTCTGGAAAGGTTAACTCCTGAATGCAATTTTACTCCACCGGCTGAATAATCAATTTGCATGTGGTGAATTTGCATAAAACGTAATTTTAATCCGCCGGCTGTCAATGTATTAAGATTTATGATTTGCCAGTATCGTGTATTTCACGCGTCTTTAAAATTTACGGCTCTTGTAGAAAAGTAGATAAGAAAACTGAATTAAAAAAAAAAAATGACACAACATGCAATATAAATTCGACGTAAAAAAGTGTTGAAAAATGACCGAAGGTTTCGTTGAAAATTTCACTTTTACGATCGCGGTGATCTTTCACAGTAGACGGTGAAGAATGCCAGGGATTTTAACGTAACCAAATACCTAGATGAAAAGATTCTCTTAATCCTTCCGTTCGCCAAGACTATAAAGTCACGGTCGAGTTTCAGAAAGACTTGGAAAGGTATCGTCGAAACGACGAAATAACCCAACAGCGTGCGCTTCGTCTCTTTCCTTTTCCTTCGTTTTCGTTTTTTTTTTTTTTTCCTTTCTTTTTTCTCCTCGTTGGGTTACGATCCTTTCGAGTGAATTATAACTGGTGTCGCGTGAAGTTACGCCTTCCTGGATGTGACCTATGGCCTGTGAGGAGAAACGGAGAGAGACTCGGTCTTGTAGTAATGAAAGAGGACAAACTGAGAAGGAAAAGGGAGGGTGTACAAACGACGACCAGGACTTGGCTAGGACTTATGGGTTATTCAGAGGAGACCCCCGTTGGCAGAGAAAGAACCCACGTATTCGTTCGATATATGCTAAACAGTCAGCCTCCTGTATTATATAGAGGGTGGAACTAACGTATCACACTCGCTTCTTACAAAGATACTTATCGTTTGAGTAATACGGTCATATCGTGATCAATACATCATCGTGATCTACGAATAAAGTTTTCTGTCATGTTTGAACTGTCAGCGAGTTCGAGGCGTTTATTTGAAAGTGATTTTTTTCTTGAAGTTAATCCATTGCATCTTAACGTGAATTGTATTATAATTAATCATGAACTGTAACTATTCGGCTGCGGTTTTTTTTTATATAAATTCATATTTTTCAGAATGTAATTTAAAAAAAACCTCTCTACATGTTTAGATATATTATTTTGTGCAGTTTTGCATTTTAAAATTTCTTATAAATCCAAATAAAGTCCGCGGTTTGGTATTTAATACTTTATTATTTTGTGTGATAAGACAGTTTAGTAATTATTAAATTGAGGACTTTCGTATATTTACAAGAAATTTTAAAATGACATGAAAGATATATAAAAATGCTTAGTATAACATTTGATATCTACATAAAATAATTTTTAGTAAGTTAGTAAGTTTTTTTAATTATATTCTCAAAAATATGAATTTTTGCATGAAAATCAGTGGTCTAATAATTTACATATACGACGTATCTCTTTTTTCTTTTCTTCAAAGTATTTGTAAAGAAGAATTCAATTCAATTTCTGATAATATATGAATTTTAATGATAATATATGAATATTTATGCAGTTTTATATTTTTATGAATATAATTTAAAAACAGTAATATTATTGGCCACTGATTATTACAAAGAAAATTATATATCTGTGCACGTTACATGTATTCTACGTATTTTTGTAACATTAAATTTCTCAGAAACTCATAAAAAACCGCAATTTACTAATAATTCAAGATATCGGAATATCTAAATACGTTGAACGACGAAGTTGAATATTATGTATCGTAGACATTCTGGTTATTTACAAAAAGGTTGCAATAAGGGTACACCCTGTAGTTGCATGCAGACATACGAAAATAAATCACTGTGTTGTGAACAATCTTAGGATGAAATTACCATCACACAAGACTGGATGTTCCATTAAATATTAATAAATGAATTTACAAGTTTTAGAGATTTACAAAATATTTGTTGGTACTTTGCAACTTTTCTGCACATCATGTAGAACTATTGTCGTAGAAACAGAATATGTAAAAATCTTGTTGCTTCTCAATAAAAACATTTATAAAAATAAGACGTTAACAAGGAAAGTCGAAATATTCAAACTTTCAAAAGATTAAATAAAATAAAATAAAACTCGCGTAGCCGATATATCCGCTTTTAGGTACTTATTGGTCTTATTAGTGAAGGTTAAGCAATTTTGTTTACGTTTATAGTGAAATTTTGAAGAATATCAATTCCTCGAATCAACAATTAATTTAAATGAATTCAGTTTACATAATAACTGGACTGTGGCATTTAAGAAATTTCAAAACAACAATTTTAAATTATTGCAGGTACATGATGCTTATATAAATATAAAAAAAAAATGTCTGAAAATATCTAAAATTCATAGTATAATACTTTCTATAATATTTAACACGCAAAATAATTTTCTACCGAGGTTTTCTGTCTGTTTGTATACGGTTTTGGTCACTCGTTATGGTCCGCAATCAGTTGCCAGCGCAAGTGGCGTTAACTACCAAAACCTACTAATGATTCATGAACGTTAGAACGTTTGAATACATTAAACGACGAAGTTGTAGTATGTCGTCCAACTGGCGACAAGACATTTCAGTTATTCCCAAAACGTTGCAATAAGGATACACCCTATAGCTGTGTGCATCGAGATCACACGTGGGTGAGAAGCTTGCAGTATATAACAACGTGTGTACATGCAGGGGATATATATGCACGCCCACGTCGTTTGCCCGCGCTGGCGAAAGTGAAAAATATCCCATGCAACGGCAGCACGCGCTTGTGTACATACATGCACATGCACAAGTGAATGCGAGCTCGTTTGTACAAGCATACATGGATACGTTATTAGATCTCCCGAGGCTGCGTGTCGAGGTATCGGCGAGTACCAGCTGCCTGATCTGGTCGTTAACCTCGCCTCGCGGATCATTTTTGGATCAGTCTGATCTGTTCAAGTTTTCATAGTAACGTTCACGGTGGATTTCTGACAAATTTGTCGTAAATCACTGATTGCCCTCGGCTGCATCGTACCTTTCACAGCTAACGACTAACTCGCGTTAGTATCACCATGGAATGAAATTCGTTTCAAAAATTTGACTTGGTCTTTAGATTTCATTTTGTCCTGTGAACGTCGTTGTTCTACGTATTGCAAGTGTACGATGTGTTGTTTCAATGAATTACAACTGATTAGTCAGTTCCGATAGCGAATAACTGTATTGTTTATGGGAAATTTGAATGTACAAAACTTCAAGCAACATATACAATATGCAAAAATATGTAAAATATCTAAATTTATTAGATTATTTTATTATATAATATAGAATATTGTATATAGAATATTGTGAATATAATATAGAGTATTGTATATAGAGTATTTTGTATATAGAACAAATTTTCAAGTTCCATTTCCTTGATTACGTTTATAATTTCACAAATTTCTTATGAAATAAGTTCATAAGCAATGACTTGATACATATATAGTTGATTACATATTCAAAGTCATTTGTAAATTTTAGCTTATCATCAATAAACACATTATTAATAAATAGGAAATTTGCTACGAATCACGTGTATTCATTGTCAAAAACAATTTGTGCATTGTGAGGATATCAAAGTTTCATGATTCTATACCATAAATAGAATCAGAATGTGAATATATGAAAAAGTCATAATCACTATTGTAAACAAATTTATTTATTTGGATAGATTGAAAACCTGTTCCGATCCATTCCATCTATTTTATTAAAAAACCATCTGTGAGAATTTTTCAATTTTAGAATTGACAATTCTTCACAAATCTAGAACAACGAAGATAGTAAAGTAATTAAAAAATATATTAAGTAATGAAATTGAATATAATTGAAATTATTTTGATTAAATAAGTAATATTAATACACTAATAACATAATGTAACAATGTACATTAACGTCTAACATTAAAACAGATTTCAAATTAATGTTAGATTAATTAAATGTTTCTCACTGTCTTATTTATTTTTTACACCAGCTTGTGCATTTCCTTTATATTTTTAATAAATTGTTAAACCGTACAATATACACTAACATGAAATTGCAACATGATCCTCTGCATCGACTCTTGGAATGTTTTCTACGTCTCACGATTTTATATCGCAAGTCGAAAAAGTCGCCAGTTCGTACATGACGGTAAATTCCCGGTTTTACTTTATTCTCAATGTTTCTTTCAAATTTTGTCTGCAAAGGAACGGATCCAACTCCGTACGCCGGAGAACAAAGGCCACTCGGTCTATAGTAGGCATACCTGCAGCACGGAAGGAGCTCGGTGTCCAGAATCGCAGCAGAGATCGAACAAAAATCGGAGCGAGTGCATTGTGAGCAGGCGTCACGACGTGTAAATCTAATATTTCCTGTTCCTTCGACCTGCACTTTACCATTCTGCCTTTCCTTTTTTCTACGTTCCTCCCTCGTACTACTACTGCTGGCCGTCGTCATCCCATTTTGAAAGACTCGCTACGGGGATCTCGTTGTAAGCGCTCATGGTGGACCGTGGGTTTTGCGCTGGAAAGGTGTTAGGTTTCTGACCCAAAGCCTTGGGGCCCCCGGGACAGAGAGAACCGAAGGGGCCCCCGCAGCTCAGTCCGCAATTCAGCGGGCCCTTTCTTCAGTTCCCCTTTATATCGCGACTCTTGGAGCTTCGCCTCGTCAACTCCCCTCTATACCGTATTTTGACAGCGGGGGACACGATGCCCTGCGAAATTTTGCCGGCTGTTTCGCGCCTCGCAAAACGAACACTCTTGCGCTCGTTTCTCTTTCTATCACGGTCCTTTGTGCCAACGTTTTTTTTTTTTTTTTTTTTTTTTTTTTCCCTCCTCCTCCTCCTCCTTTTTTCTTTCTTCCCTCCTCCTCCTCCTCCTATTTTCCTTTTGTTTCTCGCAGTACGATTGAGCACCTCTTGAGGATTTTAGTATGCGGCGGTGACAGTTGGAGAAGATAGTTTTTTTGTTCTGGATTTTATTAAAATTGACCGGTCTTACGTGCTTGAACATTTTAACGGATGGAAGCTGTTTTTTCTTACGTGGGTTAAATTTCTTTTTCTTCGAAATTTTTTGAGATACCAATTGGAACATGTAAGTTGAGAGAAAGTTGTTTAAGGATAATGAAATAGTATTGATCTTTAATAACGAATAGTAAATAATAAAGAATAGTAAAATATCAGATAATTTTCAACTTTGCACAAAATGATCAAATTTGTGTATTATAAAATATTATTAATCTTTAATGTAACAACGAGGGAGTAACAAAATTTAGAGACTTTAGATCTGACAAGAAAAAATATTAGAAATAATAAAATAATACAAAGAACTTATTTGTAATAAAATTATTTTGAGTCAGCAAGGAAGTATTACAAATGTAAATAAAATAAAATAAAAATGAAAGAATAAGGCAATAAATTAAAATGCAATGACACATATACGCTATTAGAGTGTGGTATTGAATGTTAAAAACTTCAATAAATTCAATTTATATATCTACATATGCCTGCATATCGCGTAATCACGAAAGTGAGTTGTAAAAATTAGATTGTTATTTTGTTAATGAAATTATAATAGGATAAAATTCATTCTTCAATTTCAATCTCCTTTTCATATTATTCTCTTATGTTCTTCACGTGTTATTTGGCTTCTTTGGAAATGTTGAAAATATTTGTTTTCATATATATTGTCTAAAAATAACATATAAAAGTGAGAGGTACCTGCATGCTACGCCATAATAGTAAATCGTTTTGAAAGCTATAAAGTATTCAAGAAGATCGACATCTGGGGGAGAGAAGCTTCGTATTTCTTTTATTTCCTACATTCTGCACCAACCATTTTTCTCGACCATTGTGTGCTCTTAAATGCTTCATAAAATCTACGAAGTTCGATGGTGCAGATGCATCTTTTCTTCAAATTTCAAACTTTTGTTCAATATTGTACACTTTGTTTTCTTAATTATATATTAACTAATGTATACTAATATATATAATGATGAATTTGTGGTAATAACAATTGTTATTTTTAAGAAAAAAACATACATTTAGTGTAATTTTATATATTATATTTAATTTAATATAATAATACATATAAAAAGATGCTAATGTACATCCTCACTCAGAAATCTTACAATATACTTACTAGGTATATCGGTGTATTTGTCAAAAACTGAAAAAATGAAATCATAATTTGTACAACAAAGAATCTGCAAAGCATTGATAATATATATAATATTAATATATTAACTGTATTATATTTTTTTTGGATCTTTCAAAATTACATTTGAAAAGATACTATTAAAATAGATATGTGTAGTTTATAAATATTTACTTTTTAGTGTTCAATATAATTTTACGACTGTTTGCATATTCCATGTTTTTTATAAATAAAACACGATGAAGAAATGGAAAAAATCACGAGTTAATAATTATATTATAAAAAATGCATATGTAATATAAAAATTTTATTATCCATGATAGACATAAAATATTAAAAATATAACTATCCGAATATTTTTATATTTAAAAAAATTAAATCCCACTATATTTATACATTAACTTTCGAACGATGGACGATTTTAGCTTCATATAGGTAAGGTCAAATGCGAAATTTTCTGACGTTTTTCCAACTGAGGAATATACAATCTTATTATAATTATATAAATATTATAATTTGTAAATATATGTTCCTCTCCTTCAAAATAACAATTACATTAATTATTACTATCGAATTCAGCATTATTAATGAGGCGAAAGTTAAAAAGGTTTAAAAATTAATATAGAATTTATAACACGAGGATGATTTAACAAATATAAAATTATAAAATTAATTTAAAATTAATTTAAATTAAGTTAATTTAAAATATATTTCGCAACTATAAAATCTGTTAGAATAACAATAAATAAAGTTCTTGTTTTTTAAATATTGTTTTTTTAATAGTCTCATTGCTTGTCAACACATCTGGTATATCTTTTGTACATCCTTAAAAAAAAAAAAAAGAAAAAGAAAATAAGTTAATACTAATTTTTTGCAATCAGTTCTAAACTTATCAATCTGTTCATATACACTAGGTTGATAAATTTCAAACCACATATAATAATAATAATAATACATTGCTCGTTTGTAATACGAATATAAAATAGCCTGTCCATTATTAAAAAAAAAAAAAAATTAATATAACTATAATATACAATGATTGTGTAAGCATGACAAGTGAAGATCTACTAGCCGATATAACAACAACAATATTTTTCCACCAATTGTCGAATCGATATCCACAAAACGAACTAGAACGCGTTGAAGCAATTTAAAACAATTTAAAACGCAACACGCGAAACTTTTGTCTTTTACGTTCTATTCTCGCGCAGCTCACCCCTTTGCGGTGGCACAAGAATCAGCATATCAAAGAGCTGGAAACCAAAGAACAAAAATAACGTCAGAAGTCTTGCACAGAGGGCCTTTACTACCTTTGTTTCGCCTTCTAGATATTGTTGATCGATATCTGTTTGCGCGCAGGTTCACCGAACCGACTAGCCGTCTGAGAGTTTCCTTAGTTCCTTATCTTTGATCCCGTACGTTTTCCGGGTGTCAGCAGGCTGTAAGGGTGTTCCGTAACAATTTGAGAGTTCTCCTAGTAGGCGCGTCGGTATAGTTAGAGATCGTGCGTGTACCAGGAGGAAAGGTTCGAAGTGCCATGGAACCCTTCGTGACAATTGTGTCTGGCACTCGTTGTTGAGGGTCGTCGCCTTCGTTGAAAGGGCTCTCTCTCTTTCTCTCTCTCTCTCTCTCTATCTATCTCTCGCTCTTTCTTTCTCTTACCACATCTCCTTCGTCTTTTTCTTTTCTCTTTAATGCTCTTGCTTGCACTTTGGCCCGTTGCAAACGTACCAGACATCAAAGGATCTTTGGTATACGCCAACCCTTGGGTTACCCGCGCGCAGAGTCCCCGCATAAATGCGTCAAAGAAACCCCGGCTAGATAAGGGTTTGAAGAATACCTAAACCGGTAACGAGGTCATGGCTAGGTTGTCGCGAAGAATAGGCGAGCTGCCACGATGATTGTGCTGTATATGTATATCTTATCTCTCCGACGCTAAATACCGCATCTTTCACTTAAACGCCGAGATTGTAGTACATCTATTGTGGTATATCTAATTGTAAGTAGCGTAATTTTCGTGAAATATATATATTTGTATTGATCCTCTTCTACTCGTATGCGTTAACTCTCTGATACTTGTTTTCATTTGTTACTACAGTTTTTATTATTGTTACATCATTATATATTTTTATTCTTAAATAATATATTAAGATTTATTATGATTGACCTTTGTCACTATAGTTTACAATGGTCATTTTTGACTCTGGTATCTTTGCTGATACTTCGAGGGTTAACAGAAATCGTATTATTTTTTTTTTTTTTTTCACTGGTATTGATTTTAGAAGTATTTTCGATTGAGTCACATTCTACAGAAAATTACCAAATTTTAATAATCTGAAATTGAATAAATTTATTTTGAAGATTTTAACTTGAAAAGAATAATTTTATTCTTTATTGATAGTAAATAATTAAATAATACTAGGTATTATTGTTAATTAATAAATTATAATTTTAAAGATTTATGTAAATTATATACACTTTATCCATAATTATTATCTTAAAATTCCTATAATTTTTGTGGATTTTTTTGTTTAACAATTTTAATTTCAGTTTTATTCGCATCGAAGCTAAATAGAATTATTCATAATTAATACTCGGTAATTTTAATAATTTTATAATGTTTTTAACGAACTTCTTGTCAGTCTCTTTTGAGATTTCACATCGAACTGAGTAAATAGAGAAGCGTTATTAAGCTAAAATAAAAAAAATCATTGAAACGTTGCTATCTTTTATACTCGCAAGTTCGATAAGAAATACTACAATCAAAATAGAAAAACGTTATTTTTTTATGATACTTTCACATTATTGAAATTAACTAAATTACTCAGAAGTATTTCGATAGAAACAACAATTGTTGCACCGCAGCTAAAATAGGAAAATAGGTGGTATTGTAACGTCGGAACGTTGCAGTTGACGTTCTCTAGGAAGCGAGATTCATCCAAGAGTCAACATCTTGTTATTCCTCGAACGTCCGAACAAAGAGTCTCGCCCGCGATGACTCGGTGATTCTTGACACAGCGAGGATTATCGATCTCTCGGAACACCTATAAAAGTGTCTCGTGAGGGGGTGAAGATACGGAGATACGATTTTTAACAGCGATAACTCAGCGTGGTTTCAAGAATCTAAAGGTAATTATTTTCTGAGAGGATCCTACAGGGCGCAGGGATACCCAGCGTATTTTTTTTTTTTTACGACGGACACTGTTCGCTTGGTCCCCAGGAGGGAAGCCGGCTGTGCTTTGGCCGGAGAAATAGCCAGTGCTGAGGTCGTGGGCATACGATATCTGATGCAGAAAACCGGTAAAGGCCGAAGGCCGATGGAACCGAGGGGGCCGAGGGACGGCGAACGAAGAAGAAGGACCAAAAGCAAAGACACGATTGTGGGGGCTACGGCACATTGTCTTCGGGTGACTTAAAAATCCAACTCGTGCCTCGTTAACCGTCGTATCTGATACAACAAGCATAGACCCTCGAAGGGAGTACACGACGTGTGCTTGTTTTCCTTCTCCCTCTCGCGCCATCTTCGCTCCCCCTTCGTTCCCCTTTTTTCTCTTTAACCGATCTTCCACCTTCCGCCGACTCGCCCACGTAACCTTGTGGCTTCTGAATGCGGATTACTACTCGGTAGCGTAACATCCAGGTGCCGCGGCGTTACTGGACACCGAAATCGTTCAACGAGAATTTGCCAACTTTCCACCACCGTGTGCCGTTTAAAATGTCTTTGGGAAATTGTGGTGCACGGATGACCACTGGCTATGACTACGTTTAGCTCTTTTTATTAAAATTAGATGGAAGTCTAGTCACTTTGCGAATGATGTTCAAAATATTTTTAGAGAATGTCGAGATCATATCCAATGAGTGGGTAATTAACAGTTATATTTAATTTCTTTTTTTTTTTACTAAAATTAAAGGTTTGAAATATTAAAAAAATACAATGTTTTGGACGATTTTAGAATCATTGTTGAATTCCGTGTAGTGAAGTCAACACGTTTATAATTTAGAAGAATTTATTCCCCTACAGTCGTGCTCGTGTATGAAATAGAATGATATAGAATGATTTACAATGATTTAGTACGTCTTAGAATATGATGAATGTCTAATGCTCTTGAATATGATGTAGAATGATTTAGAATGTTTAATGCTCTTGAATATGATGTAGAATGATTTACAATGTTTAATGCTTTTGAATATGACGTAGAATGATTTAGAATGTTTTATGCTCTTAATGATGTAGAATGTCTCTATAATGATTTAGAATGTTTTATGCTCTTGAATGTCTCTAAAGCATATCTTTATATGTATTTGGTTATCATCGTCAAGTAGAAGGGGAAGGAGCATAAATGACCAACTATTGGATCTTGTCCTTATGATTAATTATTCACAGTCTACTTTTATGTGGACTATTGCTAGTTCATTGTCAGTATTTGCATAGATTCATATTGATCAATATTGTTCGGGTTGGTCATCCAGTACCATATCCAAATACGGTTGCATTTAATTTCCTGTTTACTAAAGTTAAATGATAGTCTAGTGTTTTTTATTTTCAATATAAATGGTATTTAAAGCTATACTTAATTTCATTTGTAGTCAAACTAAATCAAAAGTCTAATTTTATAAATTATAATATTTTTATTGAAAAATTTGTTAATATAAAACCTTGTACAGCTATCAGTCATTCTAATATTGCTTAAAATTAAAATTATTGATTTTTAGAATGTTTTTTTAAATGTAGAATATATATACAAAGTATGGCTAAAAATGTTGTGCAAGTGAGAAAGAAATTCTTAGTATAAAAACAGATCAAAATAATAGAGTGAAATTTATTCATTCGAGATTTTTAGAGAAAATTATTTTGTACAATATTTTTTATCTGCATGAATGGTCATTATTAAAGTTGTAAGAAAAATGAATAAATTTGTAGAAATATATTTCAATAAAAATATCAATATTAATTTTGTTCAATACATCTTTATGTTTTCAATAATTGTAAAAGCAAAAGAATGTGTAATTTATCACGTTGAAAATAATATTACAATAATATTACATTGTTGTATCATATTGTATAATATTATTATTTTGTCTATATTAAATAGAATAATTTGTAAAAATCTATAAATAATAATAAACATCTACACATAAATATAAATAATATTTTAATATAATCAGCATGAATATAAATAATATTTAATATAATACAATATAAATATTTTATAGACAATGAAGTAATCTATTGATGTCACAATTATAATAGCATTTACGTCAACAGCATGCTCGAATATTCTCCCTAACTACAAACTCCGCTTTGTTGCTGTATTTTTATAAAAATTATTCGTTTATAAAATGACTTTCAATCGAACAAAAGACGAAAGTTCAACAACAAAGGGACAAAATTGACGAATTATTCCCTTAAATACCCGTATAAATTCCTGTAATCATAATTCACTTTTTAAATGGCACAAAGGTAACATGAGGCGCACGTTTCGATGCGCTTTTAAACTTTGCGTTCTGTAAAAATGTGCGCAAGAAAATAACAAGCCCACTAAATCGACAAAGCGAGACCACCTTCTTTCCGAGACAATGTGCCTCGTACTGCCATTACTTATTCTTTCTCACTTGGTAAATTACAAGGTGAAGCTGGGTCTCTTCGGGTTTTCGCTTCGGTTCACACGATTTGTATTCGCGTTTGGGTAGTCGATTACTCGTGGCGAAGTTCGTAGACGTTCTGCTGTCTCCTGAAAGATATTTACTCCGTTTGAAATATGCACATTTCCCCAACGATGGAAGGTCATCATTCCTGTCAATTTCCTATATTGGTAACTCCGCTGCAATCTACTGCCCTCTTTCAAAGTACTATTTAATTACAAGTTAATTTTCTCCAACTGTTCCCATTTCACTGGATATAAATGGATAGTTAGCGAAGCTTATATCTAAATTTTTTACTTTGTTTCTGTGCGACTGTTCGTCGGCCTGCGTTAATTTTAAATCTAATTTCGTTCGATATTCGTTTTTATCTTGTTAAAATATAATAGGTATAACAGGTATAAAATCAAATGAAATATTCGATTCTATATCTTTTCTTTCGATAAATATTAAATCTTTATTTAATTGAAATCTGTAGTATAGTAAATCTTTCATTTGTTTCATATACATATGAAACGTTGTTAACGTTGTTTCCAATCGTCTTATTTTTATTTCGATCATCATTTTCTCAATCAAAAAACTGATAGAAATTCTCCCAAATAGAATGAAACGAAAATGATACAATTAAAGGATAAATTAAGAAACTTTCTACATTTAATTGAAAAAACCGTGCAGACTGTAGTAATTATTATTACGATTAATAAAATTTGATGTTGAACGGATTTAATATTACGCTTATTCAAAGTTTTATGTGTTTATTTTAGAATTAATTGCAATGTATGTGAGCTTAGTAAATTTCGTATAATTTTAAATTTTATATTTGAAGAATGATTTACTATAACAGTAAATATTGAAGATATAAATGTAACAATAATAAAAATCCGACAAAAATTATGGCACACACGCTGGGTTGATTCTAACACAAAACGAATGCATTTCTATGAATCATCTCTGGACTATAGGTATACTTGATAGGCTCTTGAAATAGACCATTAATACTCTTCACCCTCTTTTTGTCATGACGTCATAACGCTAACATCTCGTGGACAATCGATAAAGTTTATATCCAAAATTTATGAATAAATTATAAATAAACATGTAAATAGTTTCACAATAATTAATTTTGTTGTTCAAGATTATCAGAAAATATAATAATTTCAGTATTTTAAAGAAATATTTACGAATAAAAAAGTAATTTTCATTGAGTCCTAAGTGAGTCAGTAAAGTCACATAATTTGAAGTTAGGCTTAATTTCAATTTCTGTCCTATATTTTACACAACAAAGATTAATAATATTTATCGCACAAAATGTAGGACAATCAAATTAAGATTGGGTACTTTAATTCAAATCATTGTCAAATAATTCATATTATTCTGTTTCTTTCTGTCGAAAGAGAAATATTTCATTTGATAATGAAATGTGAAACTGTATTTAAAATTACAACGCTATTCCAATAGTTGTCATTGATATATTACGTTTTTAAATATTTAAACATATTACAATATTAAGTCCTATTAAAAAAACTTTCAATGTGTTTAATACAATGATAACATTGTTGAAAGAAAGAAATTATCGATACTTCCTTTTACTTTTAGGATCGTTCAGTTATATTTATGAACATTCCAATGATGTTAGCTTTAAAAGTTATTAGTTATTATTTATATCGTTCAATTTCAAGGACAAATATTACACGATACTGATTTAAACTACCTGTTATTAACTCGGTGTCAAAATTCTCGATATTTCAGAACCTACTACTTCAGGTATGGATTTAACTCTTGTTAAAATAATAACACAGAAAGGAGAAAGAAATAAAAGAGTCTTGACATTTTCCTTTATGTTACCAACGATTAATAATCAATGCAGAAGCTTTGATCAATAAAAATATCTGTCGTGCTGTTGCAGGTCTCCAGGCGGAATTGTTTTACGTAAGAGAGGGCGTGATAAACGAGTACGCTATTAAATTCGTCGTGCCGGTGCCAGCGCAAGTTCACAAGCTACATTTCACTTGGGAGAATCTCGCCGGTAGGCCGGTAAGTTTTACAAAAGGTCTCTCCCGCAGACTCTTTGATGTAATTTCTTTGAAATAATTCTCCTCAAACGATGTATATCTCGAGTGGGGAGAGGCGGTTAAGAAGATCGTGAGTTTAAAGGCGCAAGAAAAAACGGCGAGGCCCCACCGGTAATGAAAGGAAACAGCTACAGTAGCAGCTCTTAAAACGTAAGCTTTCGTGTCTTCCGGCTGCTTTATCACCTATTTACGTTTCTTTGACTGGTGGTCGTCGCTGGATCAAAGTCACCGTAAGAGAGAACCGCGATGAATTCGCTCGTTAACGAAGGAATCCGCGTGATCGCGAGATCTTACGGACAAGAGCACCTTGTCGGGTGAATCGTTGATGAAAACGTTTCAAGCTTGGACGGTCACCGTGCAACTGTTCGAAGCCTTTACTCTTTCCTCAGTCCCTCGTTCTTACGAGACGTACTTATCTAGATTATCGAGGCATGTCGGTCCTTCCCAGTTTCTCAGATTCGTGCCATCAACCAATGGCGCAGCCACTCACCCCGGTACCTTTCGTTCGATTCTAAGAGAATTTATGGATCTTTTATACAGGCTGTTTCAGTTTTCGTGGTAGAAATGAAGGGAAAATGTGTGAATAAATTTCTCCAAGGTTTTTGTTTCCTTATTTTTTAAGACAGGAGGAAATTATTATACGATTTTATTGTGTACTATATTTATTGCTAGTGGACATATATGTAACTGTGCAGGTTTTTCATTGATTGTAACATTTATTGAAATTAAATTTGATTGTATTTAAAATTGATTTAACGAAGTAAATTTATATAAGTTTAGTATTAAATAAATTTTGATTTAAATTAAAGTAAATTTTTATTTGATAGAAAAAAAATTTATGTTTCGTCGGATCATATTGTATCCTAAAGTAGAAGATTTTTTCAATTTTTTATTTGGAATGCAAACAGTCTCTACATTTTAGAAAGGTAAAGACAAAAAAAAGATTGGTAATCATTAGATTAAGATTTTCGGTTTTGAGGAAATTAAGATTGAAAATTTGTCAGACATAGGTAAGTTTTGTTAATTCTTGACAAGATAGAAGCATATAATAAATATGAGATTCAAATATTATTGATTAAATACGTGAATACATGTTTTATGTAATGCATGAAGTATTTGCAAATTGACAAAAGCTGGAATATTTTAGCATACTGTATATAAAAAAAATTAACATGTCAGTCAATGTATAGTATAAAAAAAAATGTACAAGAATTAATATAATGTAGCGAAATACTAAATTATAATAAGTAGGTACAAAATACAAATGCACAAACATTTTGATTAAATAAAATTAAACTTAAAGTTTCATATCATATTCAAGAAAGCTAAATTTGAAAATTCATCAATTACACGTGTACTAAGTCAATTTTTAACTAAATATTAATTTATACTATTATGAACTGTATTTTCTTGAAAGCTTATCTTAAACAGCACAATTTCATTCTATGTTCTTCATTCATTTTCACAAGTAATGTCTAATACGAAATTAAGTTAGCCGAAAAGTAAGTTTGACAAATTTTTAAACTTGATCCTAAAATGAAACCTTAACTTAACTATCGTTAGATCATAGATAATTAGAGTAATTTAAAGCATTTAATTTTGGTTCGACTTTTGCATCCTCTACGACTGAAATTAGCAATAAAGTTAAATCAAATTAAAAATTTCAAAATTAGGTAGTTAAGTCTTGAATTTTGATAACCTGGACAGTGGTCCAATTACGTCAATTAAGAGTTACGTTGTTAACTCAAAGAAAAAATGCTATTTTTCTCTTTCAGTTTAGGCTTGCATATAGAATCTCTCTCTCTTTTCATTTGCACCACAAAAGCTGAAACATCCTGTACAATCGATAAAGAACGCTTTTGTTCAAATCGTTGCAAAACTCGCCAACCTGAGCTGTTCTCGAGAGAGTATTTTCAATAGTACGTCATAGGGATTAATATTGTGCGCTAAATCAGTAACGGAAGAATGCCTTGCCGAGCAGAAATGAATAGAATTCATTTTCATTCGTGTCACTGAATGCATTCAAGCAAAGCGTAGTAGAACTCCATTTATCTGAAATCCATTTATTGAAACAAAATTTTAGTTTCTATCCGACTAATTGAACTCCTGGTCATTGAACCGATTCATTCGAACATGAATTTCTATTATTTGAGAGAGCAACTGGATAGTTAGCGGGAAAAACTTAATGAAGTTCTATTGCTATATGAATATGTATACTAGTTGTATGATTCGATTATATGCCGATGAGATTTGTTAAATGGAGTAGTACCGTATACTCGTAAATATAGTTTACAATACTTTGAAATATTTTCAACGAAATACTTGTTCAAGTTACACCAAGAGATTATTTTAATTGAAATTTTAAAATAATATAAAAAGTGGAATTTATCTAATGAACGATAAAAGTCAATTATGTTATTTATTCTGTTCGTACGTTTATATTTTTATCTCTATTATTTATAAAGTACAAATTATTCTCACACTTAAATAATTTAAACAATAATTTTATTATAGTAATATAGTAACATAGTAGTAATTCAATTTTAAAAATATACATTAGAATTTAAACTTTACTTACCATAAATAGTTTAATGATTAAAATTGATAAATTATAATGATAATTAAAGTTCAAAGGTCTAATAGTTAGTAATAATTAAATTATTAAATAATTAGTTAATAATAATTAAAGTTTAACTTGAAGTTTAAAGTCAGTAACTTCAATTTATAAAACTTTTTAATGACTTACTAAACTATTAATTTACTAACTCTAATTTGTAAAGGGGAAAATATTAAAAGAATGATCTTTATTCATTAGATAAGTTACTAAACTAACTTTATAAATTAAAATTATAACGTTATTTTATGTTTTGCACATTAAAATTTAAATTACTATATAAGTTATGATTAGAATTTATAAATTGAAATTAGTCAATAACTTCCATATCATTCTTTTAATTTTTCTATTACTAATTTTATTAATTTTAATTATATTTCAATAAATTACTAAAAGTCTTATAAACTGAAATTACTGATTGCTATATACATGTATATTAATTTAAACCATAAAGTTATAAATTTCTTATGAGTAGAAATTAAAGTTAATCTGTACCTCTTCTCTCATTACATCCTAAAAAAGTATAAATATATTACAATTACATGCTTATATTCTGTTCCTTTACTTACCAAATGATAATTAGCAATAGTAATTATCCGTATTAAAGGTAATATGACGTTGTTACTGGTGAAAGAGTTCATGGAAAACGATTAGAAAGTACAGCGACGAATGAATTATATATTGGCGTGTTGGAGAAAATGCTTTTTACCGTTGAGCTCTTGTTGAGGACGATGGTACTTTGACAAAGTGGCGGCGAAAAGTGGACAGAATGCGGCACGGTGTCGGATTGACTCGTCGACGATGCGCAGAAAAAAAGAAAAGGAACAGATCCGAGAGTAGGACAAAGTGGTCCAGCCACTTCTTCGAGTTGTCTCTCGGTGGAACGTAGAGGAAGAAGGAAAGGGAGAAAGACGGAGACTGATGGCCAGTGTCGAGACATCCGTCACCTCTGCGACAAAACCCAGTGTCCCGAATGCTACTAACAGAGCTCACCGACTACCTGCCAATCAACTCACCACTTTTGAGCCACATCGGGCCATTCTTTCGACAAATTCATTCAATTCCATGCCCCGAAACGAGAATTTATGAAGTACAGTATCACTTGAGAGAGATTATACCTATTTATATGTAGTTGATAATCAGTAGATGTTTATGTGTTTTTATACTTTTCACGAATCGAAGGAATGAAACCTGAATAAAAATATGCTTCGTCCATTTATAATGGTTTAAAAATTAATATTTATAATAGTTTTTGAAAAGATGTTTAGCATACAACTTAATCGAAGAACAAGGATATTTTTATATTTCGTTTACACCTGAGATATTAATTTTTGAGATCGAAAGTAGCCGAGAGAACGCATTAGAGTTAAATATAGAAAGTGTTCTACGTCGAATATTTTATACATTTTTGTATTTTGCATGCAGTCTAATTATGTAGTAAATAATTATAATAGCCGGATTTCATACTTTTAGAACAAAAATTATACGGGGTAACTGGTTGTGATCTATAAATATGAATTACTGGTAAACTACCTGTATGAGAGCGAATGGTCTCGAGGAGATTGCAATCTAGCATGAATAATTTTTCCAGAGATATATTTTCTTTTTCATTTTTTCAATACCAGAACTAGTTGACAGTAATTCACATTTAGAAATTGTGCTCATCCTCTATACTGTTTTCCATTTAATCATTAATATAGATATATAGTAAATAAATAAACACTACTATTAATATTAAATAAATTATACTAAAAAATAAATAAATAATATTGTTAATATAATATTGTTAATAATATAATAGTATAATAGTTAAATAAATAATACTATTAAATAAAATAATATTAAATAAATTATACTAAAAAGTAAATAAATAATACTGTTAATATAATATTATTAATAATATAATAGTATAATAGTTAAATAAATAATACTATTAAATAAAATAATATTAATAATAATATTAAATAAATTATACTAAAAAATAAATAAATAATACTGTTAATATAATATTATTAATAATATAATAGTATAATAGTTAAATAAATAATACTATTAAATAAAATAATATTAATAATAATATTAAATAAATTATACTAAAAAATAAATAAATAATACTATTAATATAATATTATTAATAATATAATAGTATAATAGTTAAATAAATAATACTATTAATATAATATTATTAATATAGTAGTATAATAATTAAATAAATAATACTATTAATATTATAAATATTAGATACCATAAATAATGGTATTAACGATACTACAAATATTATTAACAGCATTATTTAATATTACTATTTAATATTAAATAATGCTGTTTTTTCCGCAAAATATTAAAACGTGCATTTAATAATAAGTATCCAATATTCTATTTAGCAATAGAATATATTTATATAAAAATATAAAAATGAATGTAATCTCACCTCTGTCGTCTGAAGGTCCAAATGTTGATTTACATATTTAATCCGGAAATTCCAAAAATATGGAAATACAATCGCAGACATTTCGTCTGCTTCCAGTCACAGTCACTCGCGCATCTTTCAATTATTTTTCTCTAAAGTGAACCAACGCTTACAAAACCATCCGAAAACGTGATCTTTTTCTTCCAATTCGACAAACTTCGCATCGCGACAAATTTCATCTCGTTCTCGCGACTGGCGTGTCTTAACGAAAATATTTGCCGAGAGTTCTAGGAAAAAGTGTCGTCCGAATCACCGGGCACGTTCGTAAAATTTCACGCTGCCGCGTTGTTTGACGAGTTTCTCGCTGCGTCTGCAGTTGTTTTCAGACGTTCCAGAAACTCAAGAGAGAAAGAAAGAGAGAGAGAGAGCGAGAGAAAGAGAAGAAAAAAATCATAAAAAATTCCTGATAGTTTAAGTCGAATGGTTAGCCGGTTTACAGAGGCATTCACTGTCAGCACGTAGTTGGTCGCTCGTGGTCATAAAAGACCGCAAGCCCGAAGCAGCGTGTAACGTATATACAGAGAGAGAGAGAGAGAGAGAGAGAGAGAGAGAGAGAGAGCGTAGAGCGTGCAGCGTCTCGTAGTGTAGCATGGTAGCGACAAGCCAAGCAGGCAGGTTGACGAGGTGCCTTCTCCGCAGCTAGTTGGGAACCGATCATCATTGCGAGCTGGTAATCAGCTACGAGCTCTCTTCGACTTCAACCAAGCTCTCTCTCTCTCATCTAGCTTCTCCTCCTCTTCGTCCTCCAACTCCTCTTCTCCCTCCTCTTCCTCCGTTTCTCCGCTTCTCTCACCCCTTCTGGGCCTTCTCTTCACCCGCAGTCTTCTAGATTCACTTTGCCCTCCACTGGGCGCAAATTGTCTTCCGAGAATGGTACGTTTCAGATTATAGGAAGGTTCAACGTTCGCGTGATTACGAGCGAGTAGTGTGGCAGTAGTTCTCTCTAGTTCTCTCGTTCCTTGCGTCTTTCTTCCATTCGTTTATCCTTCTATATCCGTTCGATTCTTATTGTTAGCAATTTATTGGATGAGTCGAAGCGTTGAAATCGTCAGTTAATTACAAAAGTAATTACTAAACCAATGTGAACGTGTGACGACGAAAAATTTTAACTGTTACAATCTCGTAAGGAACAATCGTGTAACAATTTCACTAAGGTTCAAAATGGTCTCTTTTAAAGCATGAAGATTATACTTTGACAGTCGTGAGTTCGAGTTTTTCAAAGGTGTTTTTACATCACACAGCGGGTGAGAAAGTAAAGATTCTTCTATATTCAATGTATGTGTAATTAATGCAGGCATGTTTCTCATTACTGGAATTTCTTTGCGAATTTAAATTTCGCCATTATTTGAGTTGTTCATTTCTTATTTAAATAAAATTTATATCTCAGCTAACTGGAACAATTGTTTTGAGATATTAAAAGACATAACATTATTAACGTTGTTAATTTGATACATTTTTTTTTTTTATAAAATGTCATATTATGCAGAGAATTCTAAGTATAGCTAGACTGATTTTTATGTAAATTCATATTTTTAAAAATGCAATTTGAAAAGTAGGAAATTTTTGTTGTGTCGAATGTTATAAAAAGCTATGTTTTGAATATTTTATATACTTTTTCTCATCGTATATGCGCAAATGCATAAAAAGATAGGCTATGAATTTTTATGCATTTATGGGAAATATTAAAGTGTGAAATTGCATAAAATGCAATACACGATAAGAAAATTTTGAAATTTTTGATAACAAAGTATGCTGTCAGAGTTGCAAATAAGTAATATTCGTAATAACAGGCTGTATGTTGCCTTCCAATTATTATTATAAACAATTTTTATACATTCGATACATTCCTTTCTCGAAGATGCATTTATGGTTTAATTGTAACGCAATTGTTACAAATATAAGGCGACAAATTAACTTATAAATGTGATTTATACGTGAGATGTCAGGATTTGTATGAATCTTACTTGCAATTGGATATAAAAATTTAGTCTGTTTAATTTAGTCAATTTAGTAACAAGGAAAGTTCAAATATTAATAAAAATCAAAATTTCAAAATCTTCGATTAACAGGTAAACAGTCTAATAATTTTTATTATTCAACGAATCATTTAAATACCAACGACTATATAAATACGCCTTTAGAAAAAAAAAATAGTTTTTATTTTGCACATTTCCATTTTTACGATTTCTCTGTCTCGTTCCTTTTTCCCTTTTTACTTCTCCCCTTACCAATTTGTTCTGGCCTCTTTGTGCAAACAGTCATTTCTATGTAGATCAGGAATTTCCAGTGATTTGCATTTACCGTGGCTTCTTTTTTTTTTCTTCTTCTTTTTTCGTGGATCCGGCGGGAAATTGCACATTTCGCTTGAAACAGGTGCGCGTAAACGCGTGACTCGGCACGGAAATGCGAGTTCATTTGTGTTCATTTAGCGAGTCGCGCCGGTGCACGTGAAATTGCAGTTTGGTCGCACGGACGAACAACTCTTTTGTTTATTCTGCCGATTCGCCAGAGAATATGTATTTTTCTTTCATTCGAGGTTATTCGAATTGATCAATATTATTGAATATATTATTTCGTTTGAGCAGGTTTTCGAAAATATCAACTACATGTATATATTGTTTGAATTGTCCCTTCTTCGTCGATTCGAACATCTTTTCATCGATTAATTAAAATTAGGAATTTCTTTCTATGATAACGATTATGCAGATTGTTTAATGACACTCGCTTATTTTTAATAATCTAAATGTTCTAATTTTAAACGAAATTGAATTGAATATCTACCTCAATCTAAATATACTTAATTCTTCCCTATACGAAATGTAGTTTACGAATCTATAATTTAAAAATAAAATATTGAACTTTTTAAAACAATTTCGTACATTATATACTTATATAGAAATATAATTTTTGTTGAATAAAGAATACTGTGTCTTGTAGATAGGGTATAATACCACGAAAATGTTTGTAAGAGGAGTTTTTTAAGGACTAAATTATAATTCATATGAATGTTTTCAGAATTTAATGAATTAGAATATCAGTATCGGAATTCAATTACAATTTACATAAAAATTTTACATATTAGTACTTAAGCATTAGCTTTAAAATTAAATTAAACAAACTGATTGCTTAAATAAAATAGCTTTTAGATTTGAATTCAAATTTTATGAAATAAACATAAAAAAACAAAATCTTCTTTTGTTACTAATAGATGCAATTTAATTGTTTATACCTCTGAAATGCATGAATATAATAAAAAGAATTATAAGTCACCAATGAAAAATCATATGAACTTCCGAATATAAATGTGTAGAAAACATGAATAATATATAATTGTTTTATAATTCACAAATTTGAAAGAGAATTGTCATAACTAATTTACTTCCGTTAACTGTTGGCTGCAATTACCAAAAATAAAAATAAATAAAATAAAATATTATCGCAAGAATGCAATGCCGACCGTTTGATAATGATAACCGAGAAATATTGCCGGTATATTTAAATGTTAATATACCTTTCTGTTGATTTATTCTATTTCAATAACTCAAATTTATTGGATATTGTTGGACTCTGAATGTTACTGCTGCATATTAATAACTTACATTAAGGTACATAGCTTAATTTATATCAAATCTTTTAACATTATAAAACAACTTTACTACCTACAAGAAATATTTTAACTTTTAAATGCAACTATAGAAATGTTTAACATTTAAATGCAAGTGACTTTTGCCCCTGAAGTTCTTCAATTACTCAACGACATCCAACAGTACAGTTATAAAATCTTTAAATTAATAATCCCCCGATGAACATTCAATTATTTCCAATGTTTCAGTTGCCATATACAATGTCGGTGGACATCAGCAACCCATCAGCTTTGAGTAGTTCATTGAACATATCGCAGGCTGGTGAAATTCCTCTCGGTGGGCTACAAACTTGGGCATTGGCCCTGCATTGCGGCCCGTACGACGCGGAGGTCGATCTGAGCCTTCGGATAAATGTCTCCCTGTCGAGACGGAACACCACCAGTTTGGACTTCAGACGAAAGAAAATCTGCTTGAAGGATAAAAGTAACATAGGAGCGGAGGAAGTACACGTCGCCGCTTCCGGATCCCCTTCAGGCGGACAAGTGTTTTATGCTGCTATCGGCTGTGCTTGCGCGTTCATCGCAGCCGTTTTAGTTCTTGTTGTTGCTTACTATGTCCGTGACAAGAAGACTAGGAGGCATCGGGATCCCCTTCAGTGAGTAATTTATTTTAAATAAACAAAGGTGTGGCCGTTGATTGTTCTCAACGTTTTACTAGCTGATAACTTCCTTTATTATTTAACCAAAATTTTGGAATTTATCTTATTTTTATTTTTATATTTATTATTATAACATATTATGCTTTTCATCATATTATTAAAGTATTTTAGTTTATTTTAAAATTCGTTATTTTTGTAATTACTTTTTATTCATACTTGAATCTTTTGATTTTCCTTACTAGAATCATTGATGACAATAATAGATATAACACGGTTTATGCGAAACCATAAAGAATACAATAGAATTTGTATAGATAGGTGATTATATTTTTGTAAAATTTAAAAAGACAAATCGAAGAAATGTTATTTTATTTTATTACGAAAAGAAAATAAAAAATTAAAATAAAAAGTGAAAAGCACGTAAATTAAATATGTAAGAAGAATAAAAAGAATAGAAAGCATCGAAATGCTCTTTACTGGATGATTTATTTTAAATTAGGCAATCATTGACTATTCTTAATAATTTTAATAGCTTTAATAGGTATTGTTGTACTGCTTTATAATTTTAATAATTTTTTAATTAAGATTAATATTTATTAATTTTATTAATTATTTTATAATTTTATGTATAATAATTACATTATCATTAATAATATTATTATAATTAACAAGTGAAATACCTATTATTATTATTGTAGAAGGTATTAAATATATACTAATTTACTATTTATATCTCTCTCTTGTTTTAATATCAAATTGACAAAGCAGTAGAAAAGGAATAAAGAAAAATAAAAAGAAATAATTTAAATTTGTAAATTCTTTCATTGAAAGAAAAATAAATATAAAATATTTTATAAAATAAAATTATACATTCCTGTATATTCTACAAATTTGTTAAAACGTATTTAATTTCATATGAAATTGTGTTTGCCTTTTCAAGGGAATCGAGGGGTCTCAGTTCTGCGTGTAGTGTGGAAAGAGGCACTGGTGTTGGACCTGCACAAACTTTTTTATCGCCAGAAACACCACCGCCTGCTTCTGCAACATCTACTTCTACTTATAGAAGACTAGACGATCGACCAAGTCGAGAATTGCACGAAAGAATCCAAGAAATTACAGTCCAAAGGTAAATGAAATATCAAAAATAATATTAAGTTGTTGTAGATAAAATGACGAAATTATTAATGAAAATTTTGAAATTTGTGCTTGTAAGTTTCTTGAAACTTATTAATTTTAAATTATTATAGTCTTTCTGAAAATATTAATTCAAACTTCGAATCGACATATTTTGACTATTGTAAAATAATATTATAATTGTTGAAATTAAAATCTTTAATCAGTCATTGTTGACATTATTTTTTGGCCCATTTTCTATATTTATATTTTCTAATTTAACTGTAAGCATTTCACATAAATGACAACTTGTTTCCCAGCTTAATGTAGTTCTTTGAGTATTTGTTGCAAGCGATTTTATTTTGTTATGTCAAAATCTCGAGTTTTACAAAAAAATACACTCGAATTCAATCTTTATTCATATCTGATTTTAATGCCTAACTTGCCTTTTTATAATTAATAAATATAATATTTTAATAATTAATAATAAATATAATATTTTAATAATAAATATAATAAATTTAATAATTAATTAATAACAATTAAAGTAATTAATAATACATTGTTGTGCCCGATAAGTTTTAAGTTTCAAATAGATGTCTAATAAGTATTATTTAGTAACAATTTTAATTACTAAATTCTGAATATTATATATGTTTGTAAAATTCGCCATTTCATATGCAACAATCAAATATAAACATAAATTAAAATATAATGGTATAATAAAAACCAAGTAGCTCAAATGTAACAAGTGGACTAAGATATCTCGCATTCATTATTTAGCAAATACAGTAATTGATCTTTATTTAAAAAGATTACTGAAGATTATTTAATAAGATTATTCAACATTTTATGAAATAACTATCCTTATTTATAACTTAGTCAATGGATTGTGTAAATGTCACAATTTGGAGAAATTCTGCAGTTGCAAGCGTTAAAGAAAATCCGGATTTTCAGGTTCTGTAGATGTACTTATAATAAAATAAAAGAGACTTCGATAGTACATAAATTTATGTATATATTTCAGACACCAGAGAAACTGCAATAATTAATCAATCAACTAAAAATAAATAAAAATAAAGCACAGAGATTTATTTTATCAAATGTAATCAAATGTTTGTCGATACTTTTGGAATATTTATGAGATTGAATTAAAAGATTGAATGGAAAAATGAGTTTAAAAAGTTTTTTGTTGAAATATACTGAAAATTTAAATAATGAATTTTGAATTAAAAAGGTGTTTTTACTAAAGTGTATTGAAAATTTAAGTTATAGATATTAATAATCTAATCATATCTAATGTTATAGATATTAATATTAATAAAATTATATTTGTACTTCATGATAAATATTCGAACAGTGTTTGTATCTTCAACACTGCAAATAAACAAATAATAAACAAATTGCAAATGTTGTTATACATTTAAAGACGCAAAAATAGCATATAGATAATATGCAAAAATATATATTCTCTAGAATATTTAATATTAAGTTAGTTCATAAAATATCATTTTACGCAATCAAACTTTAATTGCAGTTAGTTTTCAAAATAATTTTTATATCATTCAATATGTTATGTAAGTTTTTCAAAGTAGTAAGTTGATCAGTTTTTATTTTTTTAACGATAATTTCATTTAAGTATTCTAGATTAGTAAAAATAATCAGTTTTAGAATTGAAGTCTTAGAACGTAGCTGTTATAATTTCTTCGTTTATGAAGTTCTTTAAAATAATTGAAGTTGAAAAATAAAATATTTTAATTATAGATTAATATCACAATAATGAAGTTTCATATTTTGGGTGAAATTTTTCAACATTTAGTATACATGATTTATAATAAATCTCTCCCTTTTTAATATAATTATGACTTTAAACATATATTATTATTAATAGAAGTATATATTATTACTATAATAAAAATTATAAGAAAGAATTTAACAACTATGCCAAAATTATACACAAGTGAAACTTCTTAAATGAAACTACTCTCTTCATTATTATAATATCATGATTTATAAAAAAATTTTTCTTTAATACAATTATAATTAACAATAAGGAATAATTTAATAGATAGTGCAGCAAAATTGAAGTTTAAAGAAACGATATTTCTCATGCACCAATCTAAGAACTAAAAAAAAAAAAAATCTCTGTCGTGAAGCTACACTTATTACCATTTTGATATCGTGATTTATAATTTTATAAATTTCCTCCTCTTTTAATATAGTTACAGTCAAAATCTTCAAAGAGACGATACTTCATATGTACCAATCTAATAAAATGAAACGAATATTTATCCTGGTAAAATTCACTAATAAATCTAATGATAAATTAAATGAATAAACTACCGCTTTTCATCGTTCATGTGTAATTTCTTGCACGTCTAAAGAAAAGAGGAACACGGAGAAGAAGTTTCGAAAGTACTTATGTTAACCTGTTTCGATTATTCAGGCTGCTTCCGTTTCGATACTTCGACCGATCGTTTTCGGCCTCCCAATAATTTCGCAAAGAAGGACCTCAGATTCTGTACGAAATAATTATCGGTTTGGCTGATGGCGCAGTCACGAATCCCAGAGTAATCATGCTTCGCACTTGTTACAGATGCAGGGTACGCCTTCTCAGCATCGAAATGGAAGGCACATTCGGTCGCGTGTATAGAGGCAGTTATCACGAGGAGGGTGCGTCCTCCCCGAGGGATGTCCTAGTGAAAACTGCTGCTGAACATGCATCACAATCGCAAGTAAGCATTTTTCCCTCTGTCCGTCAATTAGCTCGCGCTCTTTCAACATTATCAATGAAATTATCCCAAGTTTTCTCTTAACTTACTAGCAATTAGTTTCGTGCGGTTCACCGTGTAATTATCACGTACTTCCTGCTCGTTTCGTGTAAATAACTCGAACATAGTTGCACGTGATACGAAAATTCAACAGTTGTAGATTGAAGATGAAATGTTTAAAATATCTTTTTTTATGATAATTTTATTGTTACGCTGTTCGAAGTTGCACGTTAGAGTATTGTTGTACGTTTTATAGAGTTTCATATTGTATACTTTATACAATTTTACGTTTTATGCTATTTTATATTTAATTGAGTCATTTATTGTTCTTCAAGTAACCTCATGATTTTGTGTTAATGTTACATTAAAATATACGATTGATTCTATACGTTTGTTATACATATTTTACATTAATTTTATATTCTCGTACAATTTTATAATTAATTGAACTCTTTATTCTATTTTAAATTATTCATATGGCTAATAATTCATTCTAAATATTTAATACATTTGTATTTCAAACATAGTTTAGTTCCTTTTCACCTATGTAAAGAAAAAGAAACAGATGTTTTCTATTGTATATATATATATATATATATAGTAATTTCCTATAAAATACTCTAGATAAAGACAATTAAATTAAATCATACATTTATTAAATTCAATTAAACTATATACGTATTCTATTCAATTTTGCAATTTTAAATTACATACACAAGAATTCGCAATCTATTTAAATTTTCATATCGATTGATAATTACGTCCTTAATTTCATCAAGCTCTTGGTTGTTTGTTTTCGAAGGTTGCCCTTCTATTACGAGAGGGTTTGGCATTATACGGTTTGAGTCATCTAGCGTTGCTGCCTGTTTTGGGTGTCTCCATCGAAGATAGAAGCGCGCCTTTTCTCTTGTATCCGCACACCGGTTACAAGAACATGAAGAGGTTCTTGCTAAGGTGTAAATTGAGCAGCGAAGGGCCACCGAGGGCACTCACTACCCAAGAAGTCGTGGAAATGGCCCTTCAAGCTGCCAAAGGGGTCCAGTATCTTCATAGAAAGAGACTGGTACACAGAGACTTGGCCGCCAGGAATTGCGTGTAAGTAAAGGAAATTATTTAACGTTTCACATCTGACTAAACACTTTACTCTTTGCGCTCCCCGCATACATGCACTTTCGTTTTAGAAATTTGCAATTTACTTAGAATTGTAACTTGTAATTAAAATATGCGAGAAAAATTTAAAAAATTTTAAAATGTTAGTGTCACGAACAAAGTTATTATTTTCTTGAAACTCTTAACATTTTCCAACGTTTTGACAACGTACAAAATATTCGCACATACATCTCGTGTATTTGAAAGTTTTCAAGCATTATCTAATTTTAATTGTTCCTGTCTCTTCAATTTTTGCTCAAGCATGAAACCGACATTTTATAACACATATTATAACGTACTGAATATTTTAGCGGGGCATCGGTTGAAGCGTCGTAACAATAAAGTTAAGGTCGTTACGTTTCGTTACGAAATTAATTGGCCGTGCAGCATTAATTAGCAATAAATACGACGCTGCTTTAATTACTGGCTACGGTTCACTCTCATGAACATGACTCTAATACTGCCTTGTGGTGAATCCTTTTTATCCAGTTTTTTTTTTTTTTTTTTTTTTTTTCGTGAACCCAGCGGACAAATTTAAACCGAGCCACGTTTCGTTTATTTGCTCTTGTGCCTCGCGCCTTTAACGTTTATATAAGCAGTGGCGTCGTCTCTCTCGAGGACGTTTAACGATCAGCGTTGCATTTTATTAGCGTCGACGATGATCTGAGGGTTCAAATCACGGACAACGCTTTAGCCAGAGACCTGTTTCCGCAAGATTATCATTGCCTCGGCGACAACGAGAATCGTCCGATAAAGTGGCTGGCCATTGAAAGCTTGCTTAATAAAACGTTCAGCACTGCTTCTGATGTGGTGAGTAAAATCGGTTCTCCCTAAGAATATATTTTTATCAGCCTAATACCGGCGAGAATATTTTAGATTCGGTACGCTTCAATTTTAACTTCAATTAATTAAATTTCACTCGACTTGTTTCATTTCACTTTGATCAAGTAAATTTGATGTGAATTCAATTATTTAAATTATTATAATAATATTATTATTATTAAATTTATTTATATTACGTTTCATTTGTATTCCAAGAAGAAATTTCTTCAATTTATTTAATTTAATTTTAATTTATTAATTTTAAATTATTTATAATATAAATATTTTTAATAATATAATTATTATTAATTATTATTTATTAAATTATATATATATTATTTAAAAATATAAATAATTTTATTTTTAAAATTATTTTAATTTATATTTATGATATATTTTTAATATAAATAAGAAATATTTTAACTTAATAATTATGAAATATTTTAATTTAAATAAGAATCATTATATAATGATTAAATTTTAAGTCGAAATTAAATGTAATTTTACTTCATATTTATAATAAAACTTAAAGTTAAAATTTAAATATATTTTTATTAATTAAATTTAAAAAATTAATTTTATATTTAAAAATTTTTAATTTCATTAATATTTTCAATATTATGCTATTTAAATTATAATAAATTAATATAATATAAAAATTATTATTAAATATATATGTATATTAAAATAATTATATAAAATGATATTTTATTAAAAAATAATTTTAAATTAAATATAGAAAATAAAACTATAATATTAGAAAATATAATTTCATAAAATGTTTTTTCATAAATTATTTCATATTTATTTAAAAATTTATTTAAAATAATAAATAATAATTTTATATATATTAATTATATAAATAAAATTTAAAAAAAGAATTAATATTATTTTAATATTTACTTTTATTAAAATTAAATTTATAATAAAACCTAATATAAATTTATAAATATTTTAATAATAAAATATTTTTAAATTTTTAATAAATTAAAATTAAAAATTATAAAATTAAAATTAAAAACAATTTTATTTAATATTAATATAATAATTATTATAAATATTATACAAAAATTTATTAATGTATCTTCATAAAAATAAATTATATTTAATGTTAATTTATTATTTAAAAAATTTATTATAATACTTTCGAAGAAGAAATTTGTTTTTTTCTTAAAGTTATATGCAGTCTTGTTAAATTGATCGAATCTCTTTGGGCAATTGACAAGCTTAGTTCATTAATCTAAACTGAAGGACCTTATAATTATTATAAAATTATATTATTAATAATATAACTAAAATGTTTCATAGATCGAGAGTTTTGATAAGAAGAAGTTACGTAGAGCAAGTTTCAATGAGAATTCACACTGATTTGCTTCTAAAATGGAAACTTTAATAGATATATTTTTATCGATATTTCAGTGGGCATTCGGAGTATTATTATGGGAACTAACGACATTAGCGCAGCAACCATACGTGGAAGTAGACGCGTTTGAAATGGCTTCATATCTCAGAGATGGATATAGATTAGCACAACCAATAAATTGTCCCGATGAGCTGTTCGCTGTTATGGCCTATTGTTGGGCAATGTCCGCAGACGAAAGACCGACATTCAGCCAGCTGATAGTCTGTCTTCAAGATTTCCACACTCAATTGACCAGATACGTTTAATCGTCGTACGGCTGCTATCGACTGTGCAACTCGTACGAAAAATATGAATTTTCTATCACTGACTGAGAAAACAAAATCGTTGGTAGAACATGTACATATATAATGGTAGTACTTAAACATTAACTTTAAAATTGTCACGAAAGTTGAGCAAATATTAGCGATAGGCATGTAGTTTCGTATGCATTTTATAAAAGAAAAAAAAAAGAAAAGAGGAATGATCGAGTCGAGTTTTTTAAAAGTCGCAGAACTCGTTTTCGTGGAGTTTATCACGTAAATTATTTTGAGAAGTATTAAATAGATGCAGCCACGTATTCTCTGTAACAGCTAGAGTGCGAATGTTTACGCATTTGTAGAAAATTAAAAATTTCGAAATGCTATATACCTATGTAAATGTATGTAAAATATCCAAAGCATAATAATGTAGTTTTTTATTATATCAACTTTGTAGTTTTATGTAATATTAAATATCATGCAACGATGCTTGCAATTAGATTAGGCGGATTTTTATGCATTTACGTGAAGTTTTGGAGATGCACACAATGCAATGTTATGTAAAACTATATAAAATATTCAAGATAATAATAAATAAATAAGATATTACGATAGTTAATAAATTTAGATCCCAGTTTCATAGATATTTATAAAAAATTTAAGATACATGCATAAAAATTCGCTTATAATTTATAACAAAAATATTCTATTCTATTAGGTATGTTATGTTATTTTATAATATATTGTACAATCTCAAAGTGATATAAAGTTGGCTAGACGAGAATTTAATAAATAAAATAGATCTCTATTTAGATCTCATTTTTTTTTTTTTAGTTAAGTTTTTTTTTAGAAAAGTATGAAATTGCACGAACATTCGCAATCTAGTAATAGCGTCCAGTAACAAGTCACTGTAAAAGTTTGACGTAATGCATAATTTATTTCTACTTAAGTTAAGACTGACTGTAAGTTTATTTGTTTGATATACATATTTACGCAACTACTAACAAGTAATATATATCTGACGATTGAGATTAGAGAAAAATATTAAAAGAAAAAGATCAACAGTTCAAGGTGAATTACATATTCATGCTCACATCTTTTATGCACGTATTTTTTAAAATTGCATCATTTTTAAAAATTTTTCCTTTTCTTAGATATATCAAATTATATTTATATTTTTTGCAATATTTTTTAAAATTTTTCTTTTTCTTTATCAAATTTTTTCACTTTACTTGTTTTTCAGTTTATACGAAAAAGTATTAGATTAATGGTTGACAATTGATGAATTTGAAAAATATTTTCAATTTGGAAACTAAAAAATAGTTTCAATTTAGAAGGTAGAATTTATCGCATGAAATACAGGGGAAACAAAATTAAAATTTATATATTTTTCTGTCATGGTTTTTGACATAAAATGACAATAAATTCGATATGCCAAAAAAAAAAAAAAACTATAAAATATCCATTTGCGAAGAAAATGTGATCGTAAATAAGCATGTAGTTCATTTTGAACCTTTCCATCTTTTTATTCTAATTTTTAACTTGAAGCAGAGAAAAAAGATGTGGCTTGTTACAGTTGCCTGTATATCGTTCATTCGAAATACCGCCACGTACATATGTAGTCCAACGTTTCAAGGAATTGCCAAATGCTGTAATCGATGCTGTAAACACTGTAAACTGCCAATTCCGTACTCAGGAAGCCGCGCGTAATTGAACAAAAAATTGTTGGCGTTGGACATTTTTCAAATGATGTGATACGCTTCGCTTGCCACATGATCAGTGTTTCGAGTGTGCCAATATCCTGTTTTGTATTTTTGTACATATTTACACATATAAGTACGTGTATGTAAGACGTTAGCGTAGACGTTATAAATAGAGAGCCACAACGCGGTTCTATTTCGGCGAAAATTGTGTACATAGAAAACGAACGTGCGAAAGACGATAATAATGTACAAATCGCAGATGTTACATGGTCATAATAAAGCGATATAATATACACAACCCTGTTGTTATTTCTTCGCGCAAGAATCAACTCTTTTTATTACAGAATTGGACATTTTTCATTTAAAATAAAAGTGAGAAAAGTAAAGAACAGATGACTATCCCAAACAAGATAAGAAATAGGAATGATAATAAGTAAATTTCAATATTTTGATTGAAAAATAAATTATTTTAGTAATTATAATGCAAAATAAAATAGAGGTTCTGTACCATGATAGAAAAAAATGATTTTCCTTTATTTTCAAATAAAACAATTTATTTTTTAAATATATTGAATAAAAAATATTTTAGATATAAAATATAAGTAAAATAATTATTTATTCAAATGTACTCAAATAACTTGCTTTACACATTATCTAAAATAAAATATTACAGAGTAACGCATGAATATAAATCCAATTTATAATAATATAGTTTACCAATTTATAATAATCAGTTTATAATAATCCAATAATTGCCAAGAAAGAAACAAAATTAAGGAAACCAAATTTGTTTAGTTTCAGATTAGTAACAAATTACATTACTGAATATAAAAATATCATTTTAAAAAGATATCCATTCTAATTTATAGATAATTTTTACAGCAATCTTCAATATTTATTTCACGTGCAAACACCTAAATACATAATTGAAAAAATAATTCAGATTATTTACATTACGCTCAAAGACAGATATATCAAGGTAAAATATACGTATATAAATACATTGATAATTTATAAATATAAAAATAAGAATTTTAATATAAACTAACAAGTTTTACTTGATTCATTTATTTCATTTTAATTCTTAATTTTTAATGAAGAAAATACTTAAAAGATTTAAAAATATTAAACATTAAAACTTGTTAAACAAATTTATTTTTCTTAAAAAAGAAAATGTCTTAACCAAATATTTTACTACTTCATTTCATTTTAGAGTAGAAATCAGCAGTTATTGGCTTTGAAGACTGATTCTCGAGAGTTGCTCACAGAAAACGAAATGTTAACAGAGTAATGTGTCACGACAACAATATTATTTCATTTCCATGTGGAAACAAGTAATGATAATACACTCTTGGAAAATCTAACGATGCTCTTGGATAGCTTATTATAGAAGTGTCTACTTCGAGAGCAACTCGCGACAATTTTACTTTCGAATGGATCTACCTAGCTTAAAGCTCTCCTCCTCCCTATTTCGATGGAGAGTCACTCGATTCCTTCGACCGGTTATTTTTGGCATTTCTTCATAACGACTGAAGCAACATAGTTAGGGGAGAACTCGACGCCGAAAGAGTTTTTGTTTTCTCGGAAATCGTTCGTCAAATCGTGAGATATCGTCTCGTTAAACGACTCCTGTAATTCGTGGGCCCTACGTCACACGACCGTTGGGTGACAAAATTAATGGGGTGTCTTCCTACCGTGACGTCTTGTTTAAAATGACAGATGAGTTTGTGCCTAATTTTCCGCTGTCTCGTTGGCTCTGTTTCGCGTACAATCGGATACATCCTCCGTGATAAAGAATGACACTCGCTGGGATCTATAAATTATGTAATCGTATTTCTTAATCATCTGACGTCTTTCCATATTTTTTTCTTTTTTTTTTTTTTTTTTTTCATTTCTGCACAGTCTTTCGTGTTAATTGGACAAATACGGTCGATGTGTGAATTCAATTGACAAATGGTATGTAACTGCGAATTCATATTTTTAATTAGAATTAAATTAGGACTGTTTAGAATTTTCAATCGAATCAGGACCATTTAGAATTTTATCTTTTAATTTTATATAACGTAATTTCCAATTTAATTTGTTCAGGACCATTTAGAATTTTATCTTTTAATTTTATATATCGTAATTTCCAATTTAATTTGTTCAATCAGCTTAATTTCTAATCTAACTTTTAAGTAACTTTCAGTTTTATAGTAAATTTTTAGTAAAATTTTTAGTAAAATTAAAGAGTTTAGAAGATTGAAATTATTAAGAGTAATACATATTAATTAACATATTAATTAACGCATGCATATTAATTAACTTCTTGAAATAATACATTTTTGAACATAATAGGAAACACAATAGAAAAAATTATTTTCCTATTATAAACATACTTGGATTTGAAATAAACTTACATAATAAAGTAATTTAAATTTCAAGTATATTATTACTTATACAAAATAACAGAGAAAATTATAGAAAAGATAAAAATTTTATTTGAATAATTGTGTGAAAGTTAATAAACAATTTAACTACAGAATATTTTTCCTAAATAATCATCTATTGTTTTATATCATGAAAACGAATTACAGATGATAATGTATTTAACTATTTCAACTAATAAACGACTCATATTTAAATGTCGTTAATAAACTTATTAGAATTAATGTCCTATTTTAATAAATGAATTAATAAATTCATCTTAGCAAATGTTATTGAAAATAATAGTCAAATAATGTATACAAAAATAATACAGTAAAGAATTATAAAAAATTCTGTGGAAATTTTTGCAAATGTAAGTAAATATGTTTATTTATAAAATTAATTGATTCACAAACGACTAAAAGAGTTTGATCAGAATGCTAAAGGAGAGTGCAATACACATCAATAAGTATTGTAAATTATAATTTATTAGCAAACATCTGCTAAAGAAATGTACAAGACGACGAATGATAAATTTTGTGCGTATTTACATTGTTAGGATCGAATGGTTTACACCACATGCTTCATAATTTCCCAATAATGCGAGCCCGATTAGACATGGTACATTACCCACTACGTTTTCTACGCTCCATCAGCAGTAAATGCGTCTGGATACGAGGTATGCCAGAATTTCTTGGGAAACCGGATGCTAAGCGTATACAAAAGCGCGAAAAGCAGTATAACCGATGGCTAGATAGTGCTTAATTGCGCGAACCAAACTAAACGTGGGTATTATTTGAATAACATTGTTTCTGACTTCGGTCTGTGATTTTTAAATTGCTGTGCATTTTTAATCTTATCGTATCGAAATCTTTATTCACGCTAAATATATTTCGACATTGGCGTTAGTTTGCATTTAAGTTTTCTGATAAAATTCCTTTAATTTATATATTATGTGTTATATGTTTTATATATATGGTGGCTCGCTTCAAACATCTCCGTTGTTTTTAAAAATATGAAAATATTTTATTAACGAAAGTTATACAGTATCATAACATGGCAATAATGGTTTCTCTGTGCATGAAGATTTTTGGGAAATTTCAAGGTCACTTCAATTTTTCTAGATAGATTAATATATTTTTTGATTCAGCTTAACATTTTCTATAAGAAAAAAAAGTATTAACCTGTGTATGTCGAAAAATTATTAGTTTAGGAGATATTTTAACTTTTTTAATATATATATTTGTAATAATAGAATTGTCATAATTATTTATCGTATCATGTTTATATACACATGATTTTGTCGCAGAAAGCTACTTTAACGTACATAATATTTACTATAATAAAAATAATAATATATACTATAATATGTAATAATAAAATAATAACATGTACTATAATAATAATATATATTACACTATAATAATATAGTGTGATAATATAGTGTATAATAATATACTATACTATACTATCATAATAATATTATTAATATAATAAATATAAAATAATAATATTTACTATAATAATAATAAAATATAATAATAAAATAATTTATTAATGTAAAACAATTGAATTTATAAACGTTACTTAAACGCAATTTGTTCATTAATTGAGATTGTGTTAGCTTTCATTTTTATGATACATGTGCAATAAAACATGATGCTATACGAAACCCGACAACATAATACGACAGTTTTTTGTTTTATAAAATTATTTTAATCATTTTAAGTATAATTATTTTGTCTAAACTTAGAACAAGAAATCATTCCATCATCCATGGAAAATTCCATTAGTCGAACACTTTTTGTCCCCTCCCCCCATTAGTTTGGACATGAAAGGCTTTACTGTACCATTGTCACAAATTGATCATTCTCTGAATATTTATAACAGCCTACGAAATGAAGAACGATTACAAACATTATCGTGTAATGCACGCGTGTTATCAAATTCGGCTTAAGCTGTAAGAAAGCCGTAAGAGTGGATAGACGCAACGAGGGATTTTAATGAATTTCAATGAGCTTTCGCGACCCCTCGTTTGCACAGGGGCTTAGCCAAACATTAGATGTAAACGAGGGAATTTGAAATTGCTTCAATCGCTGTGTACTGGCTGAGATCGTACTGTCACAAAGTGCATATCAGAGTGCATTTCGTCATTCTTTATTCTCCACGTCGAAAGAGCAATGCATCGTCATTCACGCATGTTGCGTGTCTTTTTAGCTCCATCGTGGAGGGTTCTATTCAACAACGCACAACTTTACTCGTCCGTTCGTTTCAGAAACTTCCTTTGAAGAAGTTGAGAAAATTAAACGATTATATATATATGTGTACATAAATATTTATACCGTTACTTAAGTTCTTCTGTTAAAACAAGTTTACAGCGAAGAAGGTGATTGAGTCAAAAATTCACAAAAGTCACAAGTCATCGTGTTAAAAAATTTTCTCCTTATTATCGTGCAATAATAAATAATAAATAGCAAATAATCTGTTTTATATGGAATTATGAGCATAATTGTAGAAATAAAATATTTTATTTTGTTGCAATAGGTAAAATAGTACTTCATTTGAGGAATGCTAAAGATATTTGGACTTTGTCTTGAAATATTTTGTTTATTTTAATTTCTTCTACTTGTTTCAAATTATTTAAATATAACTAATAAAATGGACATGAATGAATATTGAGAAATAAAATGAAAATGAATGTAATAAAAGCATTTCGATAATCAAAGTTACAATACAAGAAATGCTTTTTAATTGCCTGTAACAACAAATATATTGATTCAGTTTTACACAGATATTTTTTACAGTAAAATTTTAACAACTCAATAACATTTATTCTACGTTAGATTTTAAACGACAATAGCAAAACTGGAATAAGTTTTTCGTTAAATATTTTTTTACGACGAAATCCAACAAAATGATCCTCCACACAAAATTTTTGCTTGAATGAAAAATAAATAAATATTTCCGTTTGAAAAGAGAAGTAACCTTGATGTTTCTGAAGTCAATTCTTTTCTTCATAGAAAATGCGTTGTTTCTTGAAATATTTAGGTGAACCGTCCCCATTGTTCATTATTTCTTGTTCACATAATTTATCGTTCATAGATAAGCGAATTCAATCGGAAAAAGTTTACTTAATTGATCGTTAATTAAAATTTCTATGCGATAAATAAAGTTCAAATCAACGAAATTCTACGGTAATGAATTAACAAAGGATTGTATTATTATTATAAGCTATTACACGAAGGAAGAAGTTTATTGAAGTAATCCTCGTGTCGATAACACATTATGTTGTCCTATTTTTTTCAATTTACATACAGTCACGTAACGCGTTTACGTTAATTAGCCATAATAAATTAGCCTCAAATGCTTAATATTCATTTTGATCTCGTGATAGATAACGCTTCAGGAAGCAATTATGGTCGCTGATTCGTATCCATTCTTCGAGAGCTGACTTTTCGCAAGTTAAGTCTTTCCTTTTCTTTTCTTTTTTTATTTTTTTATGCCTGTTAGATCAATGAAGGTCATTGTAATTTTCTTACATATATAGTAATCACTGTCATTATTGTAATAGATACTATATACACTGCAGCTCAAAAATGAACACTTCGTTCATTGATATTTATTTGATGTTTAATTGGAAAAAAGATGTAAAATCATTGATAAATTGGAACCAAATTCTTGCAGTCTAATTCATACCGTATTGTTCATTATTTTATTACTACATCATTATTTATTTATTTTAGTGATATTGTATTATTAACATTATCCTACTAATAGATCATTAAATATCTCATCAATAATAATTTCATTCATTATTTTATTATTATTATATTATATTATTATCTATTTACTTTATTAGTATTTTATTATAAACATTAGTTATCTCACTAATAATAATCTTATCTTATGTTATTTTATTTACACCATTATCCATTTATTTTATTATAATTTTATTATTAATGTAATTTTATCAATGATTCATTAAATATCTCACCAATACTTTATTCACCGTATATTTATATAGGTACACTTTTTTTTAAAACATTGCTTATTTTCTATAAATTCTACAAGCCTACTTAAAACAGTAACTATGATAGAACAAGTCAAAGAGGAACTTGAATTTTCAAGATGATACTGAATCTAGTGATGAAAGTTATTTTTAGTAGAGAAATTTTTTTATTTTCAAGAATAGAAGTACCCATATTTTCCCACTTGCTTATGATATGAAAAAACAACTTAGAACTATTATAGTAGAGAGTTTAAAGTATCAACAATTTTTCGTCGAACCTGCGAATACTTTCGTCCATTTGTGTATATGAACTTACAAAAAAATTTTTTAAAAAACACCATTTAATAATAAGAATATATATTATATAATCACTCTACACACTCTACTGTTTTTTTCTTCACTCTACACACTCTCTTCATTATTTAGTATGTAGGTACAACAGGATATTGTTCTCTGTCCCATTTTAGGATGTTAATACTTTAGTAAAAATTTATCTTATTAAACAAAATAATAGTATTTTATATCGTAACCAATTTATTTAAATACATTTGATTCTAACGAACATTACAACTGATGAGAAATATGTTTGTTTTTTCTTCTATATATGTATATATATATATGTATATATATGATCGATGGATTAAGTAATAAGTATACTAATAAGAATTTTCATACATTTATGGGAAATTTGTGGATGCAAAAATGTAGAGAATATACAAAAATATGTAAAATATTTTGAATAGAGTATTTATTATAACATTTAATCCATTATAAAAAATAAAAAATTTCTCGAATAAGTAAATTATAAAACGCGGAATAATTCGCGAGCAGCGATTAAAAATCATATATTTATTAATACTTATAAAAATACTTATAAAAATGTAAGTGACTTCTTATTAAAAACTGCTTGTATCATGCAAATCTTTTTGTGATTAAAACTGTCAATGAAACAATTTAATTATTATTTCTAATAATTTGTATAGTAATGTTATTTTAATAATGTTTCATACGTTATTATATTCTAATATTTATTAATTATATAACACGTTATATTATATTATATTTTAATAATTATATTACAATGAGCATATAATAATGTTCTGTCGAAACTGAAGATTTTGTGTGAAAAAAGAATATTTTCATAGCACAAATTGTTCTTAATCAAAAGTGACTTATACTGATTAAGTGTCTATATGATATTATGTTTGATATTTCATTGTAATTAGTATTAGTAGAGAATAGTAAATAGTAAAATTAAGATTTGATAAATTGTAATATGGACATTTTCAATTCTAAGTTGTGATGCAAATGATTTAATAGCTAAAAGATATGTTTGATTAACTTCTGTTTCTTTAATTGCGTCTGCAAACGTATGAAATTGCATAGAAATCTAGTAAAAAATATATAGAGAAAGTCGAGATTACTTCCTTGAAACAGTGAAATCAAATAGATTCTATAAAAATTGTAAGTGTTCGCATACTTTTGAGCGGCAGTGTACATCCTGCTTGAATACTTATCCCTTCCTCAAAACGCAATTTCTTTGCGCAACATTCAATGTTCTGTTCGAAAAAAAAATAGTACTAGTCGAACAAACAATGGAGAAACAAATAAAAGAAACTGTTCTTTTCGTTCTTCTCACGATATCTGCGTTAAAAAATTATATATCATGTATGGAAATTTCTTCACAGATCGTATTCGACTCGCGAGAAAACGAAGGAAATTCCAACGATTTCAGTTTAAGAGATTTTCTAAATTTAAACGAAGTTCACGATCAGATAGCAACGGCTCAGCAAATTTTAAAATCTTTCACCTTTAAAATAAATAGTGAAAATGAGCTTAGAATGCTGAATACGAAAAGAAGTGATTTTATAGGGGTAAGTAAGTTTGTTGTTTCACGTTTGTAATTGTTTGTAATGTGTTAAGTAAAGAAATAATGTTTCATTGAAATATATAGCTGTAGATACACATAAGAGTATTTTCTCATATGTATCTCATGTTCATTACATATTCTTCTATATTCTATGAAATTATGCAACTTGAAAGTAATATAGCCATGTATCGATATTTTGAAAATTTTACTTTGTCTGTGCACGTTGCTTTATTATTTTATTGCATCAGTATATCATTGTAGAAGTAGTAAATGATTTAATTATAATAATTGCTTGTTTCCAAGTCTTAAGTTAAAATAGATGTCAATCAGTTCGAGCATTCAATATTTACTGTTTTACTAGCTGCAGAATTATAATCACTAAATTAAGCAAGAAAAAAATATTAGCATTAATAATTTATAATATTGATATAGTATTAATAATTTTGTATAATTATTTAAATTATTGAATTATTAAATTTTAAATTACTTAAATTATTCAATTACTAAATTTTTAATTAATCAAATCATTTAAGTAATTCTGCATAATTATTTGAAGTAATAATTATTTCAAAAAGCTCCGTAACATAATAAATTACACAAAACGAGATAATATAATTTAAAGTGCCGTTTAATCGATATAAAAATAAATATTACTTACTAGGATGACTAAATAAAAATAAATTTTATAGGATGACTCATTGGAACAGCCAGTTGTTATTAATAATATTCAAATTACGGTGAATGGAAACGGGACGAAGTCCACTGTGGACGTGTGCAAAAATGGCATTTGTAATGTTTCGGTCTCATCGAGACTAAATGACGAGGGTGACATCATAACAAATGTTCGTCTTACCATAGCAACGAAATTGAAAACTGATTTTAAGAAAAATGACATTCCAATTGTGGATGGAATTCGTGGTATAGAAAATACATACAATCATCTGAATCGTTCACGTCCATTGTTATATCTATACAAAACTATTCCACAGGTAAAATAATCTCCTTGTAAAGATTTGTTATAATAAAAGGTTTAAAAGATTTATTGTAATTCAAAGATTTGCTATAATTTAAAGATGTATTATAACAAAATCTTTTGAAGATTTGTTATTAACGTGCACATTGATTTATAATAATAGCGATTTGTGAAATAGTGAATAGTAAAATAATTTTGAAAGAATGTGTATGAAATTAATTACAAATAATATTTGCTGTGTTGTACATTCCAGTATGAAATACATAGTTTATAAAGTTTGTAATACATTTGCACAGTTTAAAAGTTAGAGTATTTCAGTATATACAATGGTTCACGAGAATATTTCAATATTTATAAAAAATTTCATGTTATATATTATGTGTGTTACACAAAATTTTTGAAATTTCATTTGTATTGAATATGACTGTAAAATTATATATTATTATTATTATAATTATTATATTGACTATAATTGTAAAATTTAAAAGCATTTTAGATATGCACAGCAACTCCCATTAACATTCGGATACTAAGTATTAAAATTGTTATAATATTGTAAACAGAAATCATATAATAATAAATTTAGATTAATTTTAAAGATTGAAATCCCCTGCTTTTAAAATACATGTTCTGTTTCATTCTAAGATGTTTTATATAGAAGATGGCAAAATAAAGATGCTTTTCTTCTCGAAAATGCTAAAAATTTGAATAATTTTATGATATAATACCAAATCATATTTATATTTATTTCAACTAAAGAAAATTATATAACATATTCAAAAACAGTTTTTATAAGTACCTGAAGCTTCCGCGAACCACTGTACATCAATCAATTGGAAATTTTTGGTTAAACTTTTTCACGTAATGCTAAAATATATCAAAAAATGATTAAATTTTGTATTTGTAACAACATTTTTTTCAAAATTACGAATTTCTTCCAATCTAATAATATCAGTTAGATACTAATGTACAAACAGTTTTTATTAAATCAAACTGCTTTTTAATAACAAGAAATTTTTAAATTGTTAAAACCTTCATTAAATTTTCATTTTGAAAAAATTCATAATATTTTATAAATATAAAATCTTTATATTTATACAGAAATATATTGTTCATTTCATTTATTATACTAATAAATTATTTGTTATTGATTTAATTTAATTTAATTAAGCTTTTGTTAATAATTAGTTTATTATAAATGATAAAATATTTCAGATTCAAAGTCGTTACCAAGGTGGTGAACCATGGTACCAAAATCGAAGAAGTATTGAAAAACCTGAAGTTAAACCTGTTGTTGATGATAAAATCGATCCACCTTTCAGCAAAACTCAATCCAACGAGGAATAGAAATCGAGAAATTATTAATACACGATAGTTTTCTTGTAAACAGTATCATCGCGTTTAATAAAGTATAAATTCTATTAATACATAACGATCCTATATCTGATCATCTTATAAAAAGATTTCAAACGAGGCAAGAAAAGTTCGCAATTAGTTGTACAAGCGATTAAATATACATCCTCACTCATAGATATTAACATTTTTTATAAAAATTAAGATTAAATCGAAAAATATCATTAGGAGCTTATTAAAAACTCAGGAATTCTTATTTTTCTATAGAAACTTGACATATAAAAATACATATTTTTATGTTATGATATAAAATCTCATACATAGTATAATTAAACTTTATTTTTAAATAAATATATATAAGACATTAAGACAATTTTAATATTTGTATTAGTTATCTATTATGTTTGTTGTTTCTTGAGTCTATATATTTATTCCCTTATTATTATTAATTGTGTCTTTTACTAATGACTCCATGCACAGAATTCAAATTTTCAATAGATTTTTCAGAATTTCTTGTTTGATTCATTAAAAATTTTCTTAACGAGATTTAAATCAAAAGATTATCAACGTCGATATATTGATAATCATTAATTCATTTTTTTTTTTATAACTCTTGTAAATAACTTCTATAAACTTTTTTTTTTACATATTCTGAATAATTCGAAGTTACTCAATTCTAATACTTATAAAAAGAGATATACATAGGAGATAAAGTTGTATCACAAGAAAATCAAGTGTCTTCCAGTATTTTAAAATGATATATCTAGACGTAATAATCCATAAACTTAACCATCAGATTTCATTATATAACTATTTGTATATTGCAATTATACTAAATTGGTGCATATGAAACGTGGTTTTTGAAATATACATGTATAATTATTTATTTATTTAGATTTAGTATACTTTTCCAAATAACAAAAAAATTTGTGAAAGTTAAAATTAAAAAGTTTTGAAATTTTTTAAAATCAATTTTTGTATTAGAAAATTAAATCTAGATAGAAAGGAGGATACCTTTCATCTTCATCAAATGCTAAATGTATGCTTCCACTAATTTTCAGAACATTTCTAAATATGAACATATGTATAAGAGAATTATAAAATTGTTTGATGATTCGTTAGCGTACATTAATAAGTAAACATGACAAGTAAATATTTATTAACTTTTGCAGAATTTGAGAGTACAAAAATTCATAGAACCTACATAATATTCAGATATATACAAAATATCCAAAGTACTCTAATCAAACACAAATCTTTATTCTATTTTTTTAGCTACGTTCATAAAAATATAAAAATCCATAAATATCAATAGTCTACTAATAAAGTTCCAATTTTTTTATCAGAACATTCTTGATACTGAAAATACATGATTTGAAACAACTTTCTCCTTCTTCAATATATTAGATAATCCAATTCCAAGAAAAACTTCATATGCACCAATCTAATATGTCAGACAGTTTCATGCGCTACGTACTCTGGGTGTCACTTAAATACATACAATGAGTATTTCTATAGCAATCACTTACGTATATTTGGAAAGCAAACGATTAAAAATATCATCTATAATTCTGAGTTACAGAGAATATTGAGTTTAGAAAGATAACAACGAAACAACTTGTATTTTATCCCGGTAAGCGTTCAATTATTTTGTGTAAATCCAGTTAAGGATACACATTTTAGTCCTCTACTGTCCGGAAAGTGATTTTTCCATTATCATTTACACCTGTTGTCGACGATTTGTGAGAGACCGTTTTACCATCTGGGCCGACCATAGTGTGAGAACTAGAGCTAGAAAACACTCCGTAGGAACCGCCAGAAGGTGCAGGAAGTTCATTGGCAAATCTGGATTCCACTCCCGGCGCAGCCTGAAATTTTAAATAATTCCTAATATATATTTTTGACATTTTTGATAACAAAATATGATAATCAATTAAGTCTCTTAATAGACAATACATTACCTTTTAATTATCATATTTTTATATTGTATTATGCACTCAACCTTCTCGAAAATGCATATAGATATTTATAGTTTTGAAACATAATTGTAACAAAGCCAAAAACAAATAGTCATAAATAAGAAGAAAATAAAGGATGTACGTTCACGATATGAAATCGAAGTCGTTGTTTTACACAACTTATGAATAGAATTTCTATAAATTTCTATAAATTTATATTTATTGTCAATCGAAGAACATACAAGATTTAATTATTTATACTTTTCATTGTAGATATCAATTTTTTATCGTTCTGTCAATTTGAAATCAGGAAACAAATTAAGTTGAAAAAATGAAAGACGGATGAGTATTAAAAGAAATCTACTCGAGACTTTGGTCACTTTGGATCTCTTAAAAGTTCTGAAAGCTGTAATGGCACGAAGGTTTGTGTTTAATGGCACGATTAGTATTCAGTCGGCAGAAATTTCTTAATTACTTTGATTCAAACAGTATGGTTCATATATTGAAGTATTTTTCTTCACAAATATTTTACATAATTTTTTAAATAATGTAATGATTTGTTTTTATATAATTTAGTGATTCTTTCTAGCGTAGTATACAATTATAATTAGACTGTATTTTTTTTTTTAGATTTTCATGCATTTTTGAGAAATCTAAAGATGTAAATATAATATGAAAATAATATATAAAGTAATCAAAGAGTAATGCCTTTTATGATATTTGGATGTAAAATAACTTTCTATCTGGATCAAATGTTTTTAATTATATTCCCAAATATATAATTTCCGCAGTTCAATTATAATCGACGTATATATATATATATATATATATATATATATATATAGTATATAAATTTTTGTATTTACACACGTCAAACAATATATTAAGCACATAAATAGATCAACAAGTTTAAACGAAATAATAATTTATTATCTAAAGATATTAATAATTCTTTAATGATATTTGTTTATTTCGCTTGTCTCATTTTCTACAAGTATTTTAACATTTATGAACAATGATGAATATATATAGAAGAAATAAATCGAGCAATGAATATATATGCTTACGTATTTATGTATAAAATTTTATAACTTACCGGATTAATTGCACCAGCTTGATAACCACCTCCTGGTCCCAACTGAATGCTAGATACAGCGCTATGTGCACCAGGGATATTGTTGCCTCCATCGGCTATACGATCAGACAACCTATATACAAGTTTCATGTATTAGTTACTTTCATGACATTATATATATGTATTATATAAAATTTAGTCATTATTTTGACAATATAACAATATATTTCTTGTTATACAATTCTTGTTATAATAGTATGATTTATATAATAACATATAATAAGTTATATAATAAGTAAAATTTCTTCTAGTTAAATTTTATGTTAATCCTCAAGTGAGTTGCAGTGACTATAATAATTGTATATTTTCACTGATAGTAAAGACTAATAGTAAAATTTGCAAAAAATAACTTGCAAAGAAACTTGCAAAAAGGAAAACAAAAAGATTAAATTAAGCAAAAATTAAATAATTTGAAACATAAATATTACAGCTCTCAAAGTTCAACTATACCAAGGGTTGAATATTGTTTTAAAACATTCTAAATTCTTTTTAGTTGCATAGAACGTATGACTGAAATATAAAATTTTGAATGTCGTAGTAGAATCAACTCCAAGGGCACGATTCGTACTTTTAAACCACAGATTTAAAAGTAATGATATAAAACGTTAACAATTTACATTTAGTAGTTAAAATCTCATCTTTGTTAAACTTACCATTGTTGTTGTTTTTGGATCGAAGTTTGCAATTGTCTGATATTTTCCTCGATTTGCCTTTGGATATCAGGGAATGCAAATCCACCGTCAAATGGTACGCCTGTAAATAATAAAACAATGAATATTAAACAATATGAACAAAAAGAAAAATCAAATTGATTGTTTTTGTTGAATGTTCAGATAGCGTTACATGTTATACTATATTGTGTGTATAGACATTCAGATATACGAAGAATGTAATGATATTGTGTTAAATACTTTCCCTACTGAATTGCTATAATAAATATTTCAAATATATTAATATTCAAAAATGCAGCAGACAATAGAAATTTTAAAATAAAGAAGGATATAAAATTACAATATATACTTTCGCTTAAGAGTTTGGAGCATTCTTTACTTCTTCTGAGAAATAAGAATAGTGTATAACTTTAATTTTTAAACATAATTAATTAAAATTTCTTCAGTACTTAATAATTTTAATGAATGAAATATTTATATCGTCATTTCTTTTAAGATTGCAACATGCTCTAAACTTTTAATTATAAGTATATCTAACAAAACCAAAATAAAAATAAAAATAAAAAATGTTAAATTGTTCTGTCTAATTAATTAACTTTCAAATAGCAACCGATACATTTTATACATTTTCTGCTGATTATATTCATTGGCTCAAAGTAAATTTTTAAAGATAATATTTTTAAAAATGGTGTAAGACAGCGAAAACAATTTTAATATAATAAATTGAGAACATTTATAATGACAGCTAATTGATCTATTCTTTTTATTATCGTATTTAAAAATTCATTCAGACTTTATTTAGTAACTCTTAGTGCATGATGTAACATATATGATTCATAATTTGAATAACTTTGTTATAAGTTGTCAAAAGTTATATATAAAATTAATATTAACATATTAATGTTAATTTTATATATTACAATATAATTTACAGTATATTATTGGCATACAAAATTAATAAAATTAATATACATTCAAATTATTTTTGCTGGCTTATTTGTTCCCTACACCATTTCTAAAAATATTGCATATACCTTTCCTTAGACATTTTTCAATCACTATAAATCAATTAATATAATATCTAAATGTATCAATCCTATAACTAACTCAGTGTCACAAAATGACTCGATACTACGCACAATGACTTTCAACGCGATAATTATAATTACTCAATTTCAATAATTATTTCATTTCATTCACTTTCTCCAAACTATTCACTTTCGCCATTTACTACGAATTCCTGCCAATTGCAAAAGACTCTTTTCAACTGCAAATTAACACAGTGCACCCCTCCAACCGACAAATCTTCACGATGATATTCTTCAACTCGAGTTCGCCCGTTTCGTTAATTGTATTACCTCCTCCATAGCCATATCCCCCTGCGTTAAACATGTTCGGCGCGTTGCCCATAGTCGGCTCGACAGCCATGGGTGCGTTGACAGTGTTCAAGTTGTCGGGGTATCCACCTTGATAACCTAATGGCTGTGCATTATAATTTGTGCTGCCACCAGCAGAAGCTCCAGCGCTAGCAGAAGCGAAAGACGTCGCAGCTCCAGCTCCACCGTTGGGCACGCTCCATGCATTGCTACCAGCATTCGGTGCGAAATAAGGATTGCTAGGACTGTACGGTGACGAGAAGTCGGGAACAAATGGAGGCATGAAGAACGGAGTGAATTGGAAATTTGGGAATCCAGGATTCATGAAATTTCCTGTATTCGGCCCTTGGCTTGGGTTAGGTTGTTTCGATTCAGGGATCTTATTAGGCTCTTTCGATTCGTCGTCGTTAAATCGCGAGGCTAACAAAGGCGTAGCCGTCGTCGATTTCTCCGAATCGGTCGGTTTTTTCGTTGTTTCGGGTTTTGGTTTCAGCGTCGTGGACTTGTCGGTTGGACTAGAGGACGTGGGTTTCATGCTGCGATCTTTAGGACTCGGAATGGTCGTTGGTTTGGTAGTTGGAGCTTTCGAATCAGGCGTTGGTGTGGTTGTTGGTGCTTTTGAATTAGGTGTCGTGGTTGGGCTAGAGGCTGTCGTTTCTGAATCGGGCGTGCTGGGTTCGGTAGTTGGACTAGAGGCTGTGGTTTCTGAATCGGGCGTGCTGGGTTCGGTAGTTGGACTAGAGGCTGTGGTTTCTGAATCAGGCGTGCTGGATTCGGTAGTCGTGGCAGTCAAACTGGCAGTTGCGGATTTTTCATCGGGCGTTGATCTTCGATTCTTTTGAGTGGTTGGCTTAGCAGGTGTGATCGTTGCTTTCGGTTTGGGTGTCTTGCCAGTGTTTGAACTTGTATCAGGCGTGGAATTTGTAGAATCTGGGTCAGTCGTTGTAGGAACTGAATCAGGTGTTGAAGGATCTGAATCAGGCGTTGTAGATTTTGGAGACTCTGAACTAGGCGTCGTGGGATTTGGCTCTTTCGTGGAACTACTTTGAGAATTTGTTTTGGACTGAGTTACAGCGGGATTTAAAGTAGACGTGGGTACAGTGGTGCTTCTGGCAGAACTGCTGGATTCTCGTTTCATCCTCGACAGCCCAGCGAAATCCACGACACGTGGTCTATCATCTTGCAATCCATCTTTTTGTCGATAAAAACAAAGAAAATACCATTGTTTTCGTTTTTTTCAATTGTTTCTACACAAACACTCTATTTTGTGGTCAATACTCGTTTCACATGTTTCACTATTATTCACTATTACTGTCAGCATGCTTTTGCGGTAGGTTTCGGACGTTTTTAATTTCAGGGAATTCCTTCACCCTTTTCATGCACACAAGGGACAGATTTCGTTGCATAACACGTTACATTGTTAACTGCCAATATTTATTCTTTTTATCTTTGAAGGACTTCGATCGTTCAATTTATTTTTACGATAAGACAGGAACATGGAATTGCACATAGAACACAAAACATGCAGAGAGATTATTTGAACAGTACTATCTTGGTAAAATACATTCGTGCAAATAACAGTTGTTTCACATAAGGAAGGATTTCTCGAATCGACACGTGAAATGAATGCGCGCCGTAGATTATAGAATGGAAACGAAAAAGTTTATTTGAAATAAACAACGAGGGTGAAAAAACGCTATCTATGCATTGATATGAATAATTTATTATTGGTAATTTCAGTACGAATTATACTTGGAATTTTCTCTAGTCTTCACTATCAGTCGGGAAGATATTTTGTTGAGTGAATGTACCATAATATGAATAATTTAAAATTCAAGATTCTTTATAAAGATGTACGATAACGTCTATCAGTTTCATTAAAGAAAAATTATTTACATTTATTTAATTAATATAAAATTATTTAATTTGGTAATAATTAGCAAAATTTTCTCATATTAATATTCTCAATATTCTCGAATATTCTTATCAATTTCAATGATGTTGAATTATTTTATAAAGGTCAATGTAACCAATCTACTTTCTTCGTACCATAAAGTGGCTGTCAAAATTTTTCAGCCAAAATATAATTGATAATAAATATAGATATAAATTTTATAAATACAATTGTTATTATATTATTATAATAAAGAATTTCTATATTCAGAATTCTATCACATCAAATATATAATGCACTCTGCATATCATAAAAATGTTTACAATGAAAAATTTTGTTATATAATTTTACTATAGTTTCATTAATCTTTAATAAAAACGAAATTCTTAAGATTAACGCGATAACACTCACGTAAAACTAATTTTATGAAAAGAAAAATATTTTTCTCAATAGAAACAATTTAAAAACCAATTCAAAAACCAAAGGAAACTTCAAAACTTTGTCAACTGAAATCATTGACATTTTATTCTTCTTAAAATCTTTATAACGCATTCCTCAAGGTCGTATCTTTCCAAGGAACTTTCCAATTTTAACGGAACTCGTTCATAAAGTTACAAGGAAAAAAAAGGTGTATGTAATTTCCTTAACCCTTTAGAGACTATTTAGACAGTAGTACGCCCAATATAAATTTCTATACGTCTACTGACATAGACAACTCTCAGAATGTAATAAATAAATTTTTTCTTACACACATAGTAAGTAGTATATAATTCTCTTGTCATTACAGACTTATGTGAGTATCTCAATGTAAAAGACTGATTGAAACGATATATTCCACTTTAAAAAATTCTTTTTTACATGTGCACACATGTAATGTAAATATGTATGAATGCACATGCAAAAAATAGATAAAAAATGTAAAATAAAATTCGTTAATTCTAAGAAAATAGACACAGAATGTTTTGTTAACAGTTCCCTTGGTACAAAACGTAAAAAACATTTTCTCAGCAGTGAGACAGCGTCTCGTTTTTAAACTAAAATTTTTAACTTATAAAAATTTTATTCTACATTTTTTAGTTTATTATTATTAGAAAGTAGAATAATTCCGTGTCACGAAAACAAACATTTCCTCAGCAGTGAGACAGCGTCTCGTTTTTAAACTAAAATTTTTAAACTAAAAATTTTATTCCACATTTTTTAGTTTATTATTATTAGAAAGTAGAATAACTCCGTGCCACGTCTGAAATTAGCTAAATTCAAATATACTTGATAAATGTTCAAAAACAATGTCTCAAAGACAAAGCGTCTAACAAAACAATTTTGTTCTGCATTTTCGACTCACTTTTCCACGATGAATCACCACTTGCCCACTGTTATACCACTATTATAGTATATTATAACACCCGGTATAATTGTGTTAATTATCAAAAGAAGAAAATCTGAGTCGATCGTAAGATCGTTGCGGCGCAAAAATAGAATCAAAGAAAACGGGAAGAAAGTACTGTAGTTGAGATCAAGGTAGGAGACGGAACGATGTCATGGTTCACGGGCTTCACGGCCAATTATTATCTTCGCGCGACGACACACAATGTTGTTTACATGCAGAAGGAGGAGGATGCATCGTGCAATTGATAGTTAACGTTACGTACGTGGGAATATCGATTATCGATATTATCGCGGTTGTAAAATCTTCCGCTAGCAATATTTCTTGGTACATGCATGTACCAACGAACATTCTGTCGATATTTCGCGCTGATTAAGCAACCGACGTAGATAAACCGACACGACGCTTCTTTCCTTGTATTTTTGTGCAGATTATGCGGCGATCGTTTATTGAAAACACGCTCGACATTGTGGCGCAAGTTTAAATAAATTTTTGAAATGTTACAACTGCGAGCAATGTGATATATACTTTCAACAAATTAATTTAGATATTTAAATGACGTTGCTTTTAATAAATCAAGTTGATATTATATTTAATTGTAAATTGACTGAAATATAAATTTGGTTATGTGAAATATTGCGTATTGCGATATTTTATAATTGATTAATTTAATCAATTAGTTGAATTTATCATATTAATTCAATTTTGACAAAATTCTTATTTTAAGAGAAACTTCGTTTTCCGCTGATGTGTGTTTTTACTTTGTGACAACTAGGGAAATTTGAAGGCGTGAACGTCTACAAAATGCAATCTAATGTGAATATATGTAAAATATATCTAAAGTAGATTGATATTAATATTTACCATCATTCGTTACTATGAAATACTACTAAAATATATTTTTATTTTTATAATATATTATAATATAATATACTATTATACTATATACTATACTATATACTAATATACTATATAATATAATATACTATTAATATACTAATAAAATATATTTTTATTTTTATAATAATTATAAAATACTATTAAAATATAGTATAAAATAGTATTTAGTATTATATTAATACAAAACTTCATATAATAAATATTATTAATATATATAATAATAATTAATATAATATTACATTGACAATTAATATATTAATATATTGAATGTGCAGAAGCTAATCGTTATACATTACTTCTGACTAAAAATGATTTATGTCATGTATGTATATTCTTCTGTTGACTTCTGTTAATTACTATCGTAATAATTAAATATTTTCAACACAATAATTGTCAATTTAAATCGGTTAGCTTCTAAATTATATATATATATATATATATATATATATATATAAACCAAATTTTTATTTAAATTTCACTTTCTTAGTTGTGTACATTGCATTAATTATGATTAATGTTACAATAATGTATCCATTAAAGAGAACTTTTATACTATATCTAAAAGAGTGAAAAGAATAATGACCTTTTGAACATTTGTCTCAAAATGATTTGTCCTAATATTATCAATGAACGAAATGGTGTATGAAATACTTTTATTTATAATCGAACTGCATCATCGGTTTCCTTTATGCCCAGTTCCAAGAGTCAGAATTCAGTTTTTTTTACGGAAGGACGTTTACGCCATAAAGAACAGCTCAGACCTGTTTTTCATTGTCAGCTCAGACAAACTAACGTCGACATTTTAATGCGTACGGTTCTTTATACTTGTCAAATATATAAAAACGTTTCCATCATCAACGCGGATTATTATCCGAAAATTATTATTAATATTTCACGATTACACGATATTTCGTAAGTTTCCTGTGATTTAGCGCAACGCCAATTTGAACATTATATAACTTGCAGTTAGATAAAATTTTTGACGTGTGAAAAAAAATGTTTTTCTTAGAAATAACATCAATTCTACTTAATTAAGATGATGGCTCGAATACGACCTAAGAGTGTTTCTAATGAATCCTGTTTATTCATGAACAAACTGTGGATTTTTATACATTTCCGAATTTTTATGAACGTAAGTAATGAAATGGTAGCTAAAAAGAAATTTGTTTCATCTATTAAATGTTTAATATTATCTAATATTTATGTTATAAATTTAAATTAATTTAAACAAAACATTACAATATTATGTATACCTACTGCATATTATATATACATGTACTATATATAATACATGTAATATACATACACTATACTATGTAAGTATATAATATATTGTTATATATTATTGTCCATTATAACATTGTAATATTGTATATTTGCTCTCAACCGCTAACAACTTAAATTGCTGACTAAATAAACTGAAAGTATATTATAACAGATATTCAATATATATTATACATTTAAACAAAAAATTACAATGATATAACATTCTAATAAATATTTAGCTATTTCAATTAATTAATATAGATATTAAATATTCAGTAGATAAAACAAATTTCTTTCTACATTCCAAGTATCTAAAATCTAAATAATAAATATACCTCGTTAGGTATTTTGTTTCGCCGTATACATAAAATACACAAAAACCCACAGGCTCATTCATAAATAATAGCGAGGAGAAAATGTCGCGTTCAAGCGTGTCACGATTATATTTAAACCACCTCAACTACTTCGTCGTACAACAATTTGCTTTATAATTGTCAAAATTATTAGGTGTGGACGAGTGCGCTTAGCGACGTACGTACAAAGAACATGCAACATTCATTATAGCAATAACGGGCTCGTGTATTAGTAAGGAAGAATTTATTTATATCTGTACAAGTCAGGTACGTGCGTGTGTTTACTCAATGACTACTCACTTCTGCGCAATCGGAAGAGAGGGGACCGCAAGTCCGCAAAGGATCCCGTAACGCTGATAAACAACAGCAATGTCAAGATCCTAATATCCATTTTTATTACCCGGAACCAACGAGTCGTCGAAGAAAAAAACAAGAAATGATTGAATATACTTCGTTTCACACTAGCAAACGTACAAATTCGATCGATCCAGACGCCGTCGCAGTTTACGATGGAATGACTGAGTGAATCGGTGTCCCCCGTCATCTTATATAGGATTCGCTCGCATCTCTTCCTTACCACGGCTCGTTTCCGATGCCTCCGCGGTGTGCGAAAAATTGCACGACTGAAATCACGGAAAATTCATAGTACACGCGTTGCTCAATTGCCAAACGGTGCAGTTTGTTCGTGAAATGGCGAGAAACTTTCAATTTCACACCTTTTTCATTCGGAATTATATTCGAAATATCGTAAGTAGTATTGTACGTGTTTGTGCATTTTAAAAGTGACGATGTATTTATATTTTTAGAAACAGCACCCAAATAGAAATTATTTCGGATATTTTATATATTTTTGCACGTGATTTCCATTGTGCGCATTTTCAAATTTCTCATGAATGCATATTATTAATTTGCAAATTAAGTCGGTGATGTTCAAACATTTATTGAAAACTAAAAAGCACAAAAGCAGGCACAACGCATTTAATTTAAAACAAAAGCATATGTGTATAAAATAATTATTTATTGTAGTATTTGGAAATGAAAGAGATGAAGAAAATTTTTATTTAGCCTCTACTTGTTTAACATTACTTCCAATGATTAAAATAAAATTTCTAACAGAGAAATTAAAGCATAAGGAATAGTAAAAAGTGCAATAAAGAAACACAAGATTTTATTTATACGCTTCACGAAACTGTTCAAATATCTAAAAAGTCGCCATTTTTAAATCTACGAATTGTTCATTTTGACCACTTTGATAATTTCAGTGTTAGTTATATTTCTGAAAATATGAAATTATATAAACATCTGCGATCTAAAAATTCTGCTGTCTTTCTTCTCTTGTCAAAGATAATATTTCATCAAAAATACCACGTTCGTTTTAATTTTTCTTTAAATTAAAGTAAATATTGATTCATGAAAACTGAAAACAGTTTTCTATATTCTTCTTAAATCAGATAGCTAGTAGAAAAGATAAGGATCTAAGGATTGTAAAAATAATAAAATTTAGGACAATTCTAAAAACATTGAAATTTATTTTAAAAAATTCAATTCATTATTATATTTAATTAAATTCTTCTCTAAAATACTATTATTTAATTGTACTATTACTTAATACTATTAATTAATACACTGTTAATTTATTAATTAATTTATAAAAATACTATTAATTAATAATAATATTAATTCAAGTAAATGATACTTCTATTTATTTTAACTCCATTTTTATTTTAAACTGTTTTATTAATAATTAATATTAGTAATTAATAACTAGCTTTTATTAATTATAAAATATCACTTAATCCATTAAGAAATTTAAAATTCAAGGAATTAATAATTTCGTTGTTAAAAATCTATTCATAAATAAAACAAGCATGTTCAAATCTTAAGTATTATATACATTAATTAATTCTTTTGAAAGAAATGCCTAGATAAAACAAGATAAAATTTTTAACAAAACAAGATTTTTTAATAAATAAATAAAAGAATGAAATAATTTTTAATAAAACAAGGTAATTATTTTTATAATTAAAAATATTTTAATCATATTATTATTATTTTAATCATTTAATCATATTTTATCTGCAACTAACTAATCTGTAATTAGTTTTCCTTGGTAAATAATTAAATACTATTTGAATTAATTAAATATCTAATGAAAATTTCTAAAAAATTTTTATGTACATTTTGTTCACTCGTGTTCACTTGTCATTTATTGTACAATTATCTATATTTTAGAATTAATTAATCTTTATGCATAAGATATTAACAACCAAATGAATGAATATATATCTGAAAGATGCATTATTCAAAGAATCAATTTGTAGATCTATAAATCAAATAGGTGATATCAATTAACGTGATTTAAATTATGAATTAACTTTCAATTCATTTTCAATAATAAAAAAAACTGCGATTTCTTGTCTGCATATATAATAATCAACACGTAATTGCTCATAATTGTTCTTACATCCTGTTGTACACTAAATTGGAAACTAAAGATAACAGTATATTTCTAAGGCATAGCTTCTCTTCCTCGTGTGATTTTGATTATGAATTAGCTTCGATTCATTTTCAACAAAAATTGTTGATTTACTGTTTGTATAAATAATAATCAACACATCGGATCATAATTGTTCTTACATTCTATTGCATATTAAATCGTAAACTAAAAATAACAGTGTATTTGTAACTACGTAAAATGTAGTTTCTCATCTTTGCATGATTTTATTCTTCCTTGCTGATGACTTCCTGTTAAGGAATGGAAAATCTGAATAACAGTTTCAATTATTTTTCGTAGTAGCAGATTGAAAACTTGAGCAGTAATTTATATAATTTATATAATATAATATATTTTGTTTTAGATAACTTTTTATTTGTTTTTAAGTTTATTATTATTTGTTTTTAAGTTTTTATATGATATGTTAACAGGTATGCTTTATTTATGATATAACAATAGAAACATTTTCAATTTCTTAAGAAATTTTATATTCTTAATCGTCATAATATTCTTCATAGCATTTGAATTCATAGATATAATATTTTTATCATGCGAAAATTAAATGATACCATTTAATTATTATAATATTGTATAATTGTACTAAAATTAACTAAAAAAACTTTATGTATATTTTAATATATATAACATAAATGATATATCAATAGAAACAGGAAATTAAGAAAATAGAATGTCAAAGTGAAATGTGCATCAGTATCCGAATATTTTTGATTGGATTCGTTGTAAGTAAAATAATTTTCTATGTTCTGTTTTTTCAGTTGTCTTCGCAAGATATCGACCAAAGAACATAAATATTCGTAGTTTATAATTATGGAACACCAGAAAAATACATTGTTGTATAGATTTATTAATTATTGTCTAAACTGACAACTTAAACTGACAATTTAAATTGAAAAATTTAATTAAGCTGAAGAATTATCAAGAAAAGTGTCATTAGCAGTTCTCAGAAAAAAATTTATTTTTCAATATAGAAACGTCACGACTTCATACTTTATCACATATTAAAGTAAGTTCAAAATTCAGAAAATTTTAATTCGCAATGCAGCATAGTGATAAAGCAGGAAAAAATAATTAACTCAAAACTCGTTAAAATTCGTATTATTAATTAGCTTTGAATTTATTTTCAACCATGAAAAACTGCTTACGATGTTCATTATAATTGCCGTAATCGTTTCATACGTATCCTATTATGCGTGATCTAACGATCGACCAAGGATAATCGAAATTACATGTAGATACTACTATCGTGAATGAACAAAGCTACTTGCGAAATCAATTAAAAATTAAATGGAATCGATAACCTTGATGGTTTACTGATTATTGAGCAGCAAGCAATAAATTGATACCTTCTGTTCAACTTTCGTAGAATCAATTGTTAGCGACGGTCCATTTACAGGAATAAAGAAATATCACTGTGCACGCTTAATTACTAGTAAGATTCCATGATTCATAAGGAATTATCTGAATCACTATAAAAAAAAAAAAAAAAGGTATTCGATCAGACCTGATAACCGACAAAAGTATTCCGAACGAAATGTGATATCATTTGAAAACTGTTCGAGAAAGAGTGAAAATACTTCGAGAAAATATAACCACGTGTAACAGTCAATCAATAATACAAATGTTTGAATATTTGTTCAGATGCACACGCGCACTGTTCCAAGTGCGACAATTTAAATCAACACAGTTTTGTGACACATGTGTGTGATACTGATAAAAAATTCTTTCACTTTCCTCGTACAGAAAATTCTATGGAATTGAAAACAGAAATTAACCTCTGTATTAATTTAAATTAAGAGTTTAAACAAAACAAATATGTATTTTAAAATAAGTGATTACGTTTGTTTAATAAATACTAAATTAAAACTTAAATTGGTAAGATTTAACTGAAATTAAATTAACGAAGTTAAATCAAGTTTAAGTTACAAAAAAATTAAAGCTTCAATTTGCATTTTCATATGATGAAAAATAATATATAATGTATGTTGATATATTATGTATGATATGATATAATGAAATTATCTATATATTTTATTATACAAATTGAAATTGTTTTATTTAAAATTTGTATTTAATTGTACACGGAAAATATTTCGAATTAAAATCAGAAATAACTTCCATGTTTAATTAAGAGATTAAATAAAATAGAAAACATCCTAAACTAAATAATTATTTTCTTTAATTCATTGATTTGAATTAATTGCAGAAGTTATATCTATTCTTAGTTCACAGAATTAAATAAAAATTTTAAATAAAATAATTAAAATTTTTTGTTATAATTATTTTTAAAAAACTTATACCTATACATGAAATATATCATTCAGAATTTATAAAATATAAAGTAGAATTATATTCACATTCGACTGCTAAACAAAATTATGTCCTTAATAATTTGATGAAATGTACACGGATACATCATTATAATTAATAACTATAGATACTTATTATAAATAAGATATTTGTTATATATTTTTAAAAGAACTCATAAATTTTCTATGTATCATTACTTATATACAACTGAGCACTCTCGTTAAATATTTATGAAATTATATTGTTATATATTAATTCTCTTATATATATTATATTATTGTATTGTTAAATAATACGGGTGTAATGTAATATTATATATTATGCATTATATATATATATATATATATATGTATATATATTTTTTAAGTATTATAATATATATAACTATTTTAAACTATGACAATACATATATATATATATATATATATATATATATAGAGAGAGAGAGAGAGGATTATATACTTATACATAATATTATAGTATTGTCATAGTTCAAAATAGTTTTATAGCGTTATATATATATATCTTTATATATATCACACATCATCTATATATATATATATATATATATATATATATATATATATATAGAGAGAGAGAGAGAGAGAGAGAGAGAGAAAGAGAGAGAATATCATATATTTATACATAATATTATAGTCACAGTTCAAAACAGTTTTATACAATGTAAACAATATGTAAAATTAATGCATAAAATACCCGAAGTATAAGATAATCCTTTCTATAATATTTGAAAACTAATTTCCTACCGAGTTTCTATATTTTTAATAATATTTTCAAAACTATGAATTTGCATAAAATCCACGGTCTAATTGTAATTAAAGAAATTCATACTATTTGTTTCCTGGTAATAACAAATAGAATAGACGTTTACATAAATTCATAATAATAATATAAATAGAATTACGTTTACGTAAATTCTTTATCATTTTGTTGCTAGATAAATTTCTTGACTCCGTACGATTGAGTGACGCTGCCGGGGAATCCCAGTCGCGAAAGTTGATTACCTTCTGCGCATTAATCCAGAGACGCTTTGGACAGCAGGCTCGTTCCCTTTTAGAGAGGTATCTATTGTGCTCGAAGGCAAAGTACACATCTACCTGCGGAGTTCAATGTCAAGGCACGTGTAACTTGCTTCTAGCCCCTGATTAGTGAATAATGAGCAACGTCCATCTGTATAATTTATTGTTACATTATACACATTGTTACGTTACGCTACGTTAATGTTCAGATGAGCACACCTATCACACCTATTGAAACTATGACAATTTCGTATATCAATCATACAAACAAAATCTAGCTTCGTTTTAGAGCTTGGAGTCTCTATTTTCATTTTATTCTAACAATAAGATGCTTTTACATCACGTGGCAGATGAAAAAGTGAAGACACTTTTCTTCTCAAAAATGCAATAATTCGTCATATAAAAACGTTGAACAATTTGTTTTCACGTTTGAATTTACAACGGATTTGAAGATTGAAACCTCCTATTTACAATGATCTAAAACTTGATGTACTTTACGATTTTCTTTCACTATGTTATTGGATTTTGAATATTGGGCTTATTAAAGTAAAAATTCAAGAAATCGCGACATTCAATTTACCTGATATTCAAAATATAATTATTATTGTATATTATTATAATACAATGTTATAAGAATAATTATAATAATGAAAAAAATCAATCAGAAATATAAAAAGGATTAAATATAATTAATTATACATGTTTTTTGTAAGCAGCTTATATCACATGACTTAAATTACTTGCATGCTTCCTTCTTTATTCTTCTACATTATAAATAATTAATACATACTAATTTTAGTTTATGATTGACATAGATCATTTCTAATTGAATATCAATTATACCCTAATTTTATTAAGTATTTGGTGACTTATGATTGGAGGTATATTTTAAGATTTCATTAAAAAAAGCTGTTGAAAATTTCATTTGTGAGTATGTGACTATTCATTTGCTAATATGATCTGTTTATGTTCGTAGAGTCTCTAATTTATAATGGAATTCCTTTTTGAAGTTTAATTGAAGTTTCAATACTATTTTCATATCGAATAATATTTAATTCTTAAAATGTCAACGATTTAATGAACATACAAAAACATGATTGACTCACTTCCTTTTATTATTTTATTATTTATATGATCCTTTTATTTATAATAATTCATATTCTCAATTCTAAATTATTTTCATTTCAAAAAAATATAAATATAAACAAGTTAAATAAAATAATAAATAAAAAACATTTATACAAATAATATAATATTATTATTTACATGAGAAGACATAGACAAAAGAAGTCCTGTAACGCATATATATATATATATGTATGTATGTATGTATGTATGTATGTATGTATGTATGAGAATTAGAAATTTTTATACTAGACTATTTTTTTGATCAGCATTAATAACAATTATTTATTCTTGTTAAATCTAATTCCATTTTATAAAATTATGAATTAAGTACAGATGTACTTTTATATTACTATTTAAACTTATATTTATTATAATTGGAGTACTAGTGAGATTGAAACATCTTCCATATTACTTATTTTCTGTCGACTTAAACATACGTTTAAATTACTCCTCGAGAGTTGACCACTTGATGCATATGACCGTGACATGTACAGACATTAATTAATTTAGCTATTGACTTCTAGATGAACCCAAGCTAGAATATGTGTAAATATCCATTCTTATTTTTAGCTGCTTTTATTAGAAAATTTAATTACTTTTGCTATCGGAGGCAAGAAATTCATAAATAAAAAATTACGCTCATAAATAAAGTTTACAATTTATACTCTTATTATTATAATTTATACTCGTAAGTAAAAAATTAAAAGATTACTGTATATATGCATTCAATATTTTAGTTATAGATCTTGTTATATAATTGTTCTCTAATAATATAAGTTTTAACCATAATTTGAAACTTTAAAGTGACGAGTTTACAAAAATTATTATTTTACTGTTTTAAAATAATTACTTCACTGATACGTCGATTTTAATGGAACTTTACAGATTTATAGTTTAATCAAAAATAATATAATACAAATCAAATGGTTTAATCAAAATAATATAATATCAATTCTTATTCAATTCGTTTGTATAAGAATAGACAATACACTTAAATTTAAACACAGCTTAATGAATATTTCTTCTTGAAATTTATTTATTATATGTATATATAAGCTTCAAACTATTTACATTAGCTCTCATGATTATGTACATACGTAGCTTGTCATCAATGCATGTTTCAACTCGTCATTCAAAGTAATTAGTTACACTAATTAATTTGCATTTCTATAATACAATCTGTGATTATTATCACTTCTTGGACTATCTTTTATACATAAAGCAAATTTTCAAATTCGATTTTCTCAGAAATGAAATCTCCAACATAATCTTCAGACACATAAATACTTTTGATTTTCGTTTTAGACTTTCGTCAAGACTACGTTCTGCAAATATAAATAAATGGTTTTCTTTCATTTCACAGAGACAAAAGTCTATAGATTTCATAGAACTAAAGTCTTCTCTTTAGAAATATCTTTTAAGTATTAATACGAAAGATCATAGTTTTGTCATTTGAAAATATATATTTTTATTGACCAATACTTATATTGTGTTCATAAAAGTATTCTCCATTACAAGGCACTTATGTCAACGTTTTCATTATCATAGTATTACTTTTAGTCAAAAATTCTCGAATACGACTTACTGCATTATCACGATCACGATTGTCACCAAATTATAATCTAAATTATGTATTCAATTAATGTATGTCAAAGACACATGTATCTACAATACGAAATAATATTTAATCAACTGAACGTTCTTGATAAACTCTCGAATGCGATTTCTTTTCACCAATTTTATTATCTAAAAAATTTTAGTATCTAAAACCTATTTTAGTATCTAAAAAAAAACCAAGAAATTTAATAATAATATATTAATAATATAACAACAATAATAAAAATAAAATTAACAAATTTTAAATGAAAACATTTAAGAGAAAAATTAATAGCATTTTAAATAAAAGCTGTAATGCTGATAAAATAACTTATTTTATATTTATATTACGTTAGAATAACTTATATTTATATTTATATTTATAATAAGTTAGAATAACTTATATTTATATTTATATTACATTATACTTATATTATATTATATATAGGAATAACTTATATTTATATTTATATTATATTATATCACATATATATATATATATATATATATATATATATATATTTCTAATTTTTCAATAATTTAAAATATATATGAACTTCTTTATTGACAAGTGAATTGATTAATTTTTCTTAATGTTGTGAAAATTAGATTTTCATTTCGTTTCACGACAGATTAAAAAGAATGTATTATAGCTTTATTCTGACAAAAGGAAAAGCAATAATTATGATAACGTAAAAGATATAATTTATATTTTTCTTCAATAGTAAAATAGGAATAACATAAGAAATAAAAGTGCCAGTATTTATTTACGATCTAAAAATTGATTTTTATGTCTTTATTAACATGACATGAAATATATGAAATATATTTGGTAAATTAAATCGGTAAATATTCTTAGTGTTTATTATTTCTATAATAAACTCATTTTTTCTAAATTTGGACTGACTATAAACTCATATAATATTTTAAAGTGTCAACTAAATTTACAACTTATTATATTAATAAATGCTTTTAAGGTAAAAAAACAAAAGTCTTCAGGTAAAATGACACTTACCTTTGATCTCTGAGAAATGATATCGCATTCCTAACATGAAAGTTTATCAGTGAGTCGTCCGGAAATTTTTACAATACAATTTATCCCTAAAGAACAGTCTAACAGTTTTGTCGATAAGATCTACGAAAAATTATCGTTTACTCAATCCTTAATAGTTTGGCTATTGAGTTTATGATGGTTCGAAGCTATATAAATGAAACGTTGAAAAACAAAATTCTTCAGTGAAAGACTTGACTTTCGTGAATGGGGTAACATTATAGAGCTAGTGACGAATAATCATGTTAAAGTTACTTTCCTTGATACTGACAGTACTAGCCTTGCAACATGTCGATGGTAAAAGTTATTAATATTTAACTTTAATTTTACTAATATCAACCAATAATTATTTATTAATCCCTTAAAATCCACTTACGTAATGTTATGTTTATTGCGTTGTGTAAATGTGATATTACATAGTTGGATTTTACATACATAATAATTTTTTTTCATCTATATGTATAAAAATAAATCTTTGTTTCGTATATTTTTATAAACATTTGATAGTGATATAATAAAGTTATATATATATATATAACTTATATATATTACTCAATTATATATATTATATAATAGATATACATATTATATTATACCTACGTAAATAATAATATAAAATTCAATAAAATAATACTTCTTTTTGACACAGTTTTCTAAAATTCAGAAACACAGTTCTCTTTAAATTCTCTTAAAATTATATTAAAAATATAAAAATGTTAGCCTTTTAAGTAGTTAGTAATTATTAATATTTATTAATAATAATTTAAAATAGAAGTTTATGATGTGCAACATTTTCTTTTCTTCCTTCGTCTTCGACGATTTTCTCATCAATTTAGTATAAATTAGATTTAATTTAATATAAATTTAATTCTTAAGAAGCTTCGATTTAGAGAAAAGAAAAAGAAAAATAATAATCCGTAGCACTTCATTTTAGAGATAAAAATAAACATTCGAAAGAAAAATAAAAATAATATACTGTAATGAATAATTTTAGTTATCTTCTTTTGCATTAATATCAATTCTGTTATTCGGACAATTATTTTATAAAAACATGCAAATTAAAAATTTTCAGTTTTATCTTCAATTTTTGACTTCACTCTCTCTCTGTTGAGATTCGATGAAGAAAGTGAAAGTTAAATTGTTTAGCAATAATGTTCAAATTAAAAAAAAATGCCAATGATGATAGTAATAAATATAATAATTTAAGCAATTATATTATATTATATTCTCGTACAATATTAATACAAATTTTGTATTTGTCTTTAGAATTTAGTAACTTTAATAATTTTTGTAATAATTGATGTACAGTGTGATATCACAAATGCTGGAAAGCAATTTAATAATTTTAAATCGTGACGTTTTCAAGCATTCTAAGAATGCTTACCGCGCAATCAGGCAACATGAATCATTTACATACTCGGTTAAAACCAAGAAATACATTTTCATCATTTAATTTAGACGTGAAATCGATTATCTTATGATTTATCGTATATATTTTTACGATTGTAAACCACGATATGCTCAATCATTCAACAATTCATAGATATTCGATGACTCATACGTTTCTGAAACAATAATACACTATTGAAAATCACGCAATGAAGTTACACGAAGCAATATGAAGAGAGAAATATGATTTATCATAACTTATACTAGATTTAAAAATTCAAATTCAATTAATAAATTAAACTTTTGACTCAATTATGGTCATTGAAAGATTAGAGACGATTGTTAATACTACTTATGTTAAAAAGATAAAGCAAGGAGGAATTTTTAAAAAGGAATCTAACTGGTATTGTTAAACATTAGAAGTTATAAAAATTTAGTTTTTAGGTTGCTTAATTTTGAAACTGTTAACTCAATTTAACTTTATTGTTAATTGATACTAAGGAGAATATAAAATACAAAAGAAAACTAAATATAAAACTAAATTTTTATAAATACAAAATAATAAAACGTTTTTTAAATAATTGTAACATATTAAAAATATAAAATTCCTTAGATTTTTAATTGATTAAATTAATTTTATTAATTTTAATTGGTTAAACTAGTAATTATATTAATAAATTCTTTTTAATTCTCTAAATTATAATTTCATTATAAAGTCATTATACCAGTATGGCATTAATTTTAGATTTCAAACTTTTTTTAATTACATTCTTTTTTATCAATTTTCAAATATATTATATGAATATTAATAAGTAAATAATTAATAAGTAAAATTCATTTTACCAATTTTTACTAATAATAATTGATCAGATTTAATTTTTTTAATTAATTTATTAAATATGTAAAGATAAATTCATGTCATATGAAAATAACATTAATACCAAATTTTATAAAACCTAAGATTTTGAATTTTAATATTAATATTAATATGAATATAATATAATTATATGTTATTATTATATAACTGATATATTTTATAACATTTTTATTTATAACATTGGAGGATACCTTGAATAAAATCTTAAGTTTTATCAAATTAATATTAATATTAAATATTTATATATGTAAGGGATTTTATATTAAATATTTAACATTAATATTACAATCAAAAATTACAATTGACTAAATTTGAGATTTTATTCAAAATATCCTCCAATATTACAAAATCGTTTACATCGTTTTTACATTACAAGAATCACTTTATGGCAATATTATAAATCAATTTGTAATCAATCATTGATACTTAAGTAATAAAGAAATTAAAAATTTGATTTTTGTTTTAAATGTCAAATTACCTCGTTTGAATTTCAGCCACACCACTTTTCTACGAACAATCACCTGAGACTGAAATATACCACACCACAAAGCCATTTCACTATGATCTAAAGGAATTTCCACGTTCTGATTACTCGTGGTTCCTACCATCATTTCCCTCATTTTCGATAGGTCATTGGTTTAAAAATAACGACGACGCTATAACTATCTTAAAAAAAAGGGTGGATGCGTTGGAAGAGTTTCAGAATGAAACTCTTCAATTATTGAAACAATTAAACGTGGGTAAGTACGCAACAAATGACTTTTCAACAATGAATATCATTACATGGTAGGGACGCAATAAATTACAGCTTTTATCTTTTATAAAAAAGCATTTTTAAAATTTATTACATTAACAATTGATTTCATATTCCTTCAATTGCTTTTTATCTTATTTATGTTTCCTTGAATGTTTTAAAAATTGCTATGATCATTTAGAATAACATTTATTATAGTTATTAGACTGCAGATTTCTGTGTATTTATAGGAAATTGGAATGCGAATTACACAAAGCATAATATGAATATTCATATTACATAATAGTGCGCAAACCAAAATTTCAATTTTTTAATTTAACGAATATGAATTTGCATAAAAATTTTCAATTTAATAATTATATGATAATAGCATTTTATATTATTTCTCTACAATTTTATACAAAACATTTTAGACATATTTTTAGAAAATAAACATTAAGTCGGTGCACATTAAACATTGTTTTATATAATCAAATTTTAATTACATGTAATTTCTTCAAAATATTTGTTTAAACTAATTTTCATATCATTCAATATAAGTACATGTGTAATTTACTTTTACAACTAATATTTTGTTTCAGTATTCCAGATTTGTAAGAATTATCATTTTTAGAATTCAAAGAGTTTCAATACGTTACTTATGATGTTTTCATTTATAAATTTCTTTGTAAGTTAGAAAAATTGTTAAATAAATCGACTTCCGTAAATGTTAAATTTATGCTTACGGAGTATTTCGACTATAGATCGAAGTTTATAGATATATTGTTTTTTCAATATTGCACGTACAAATTTATTAAAATTACAAAGAATAAACATAATACGAAAATAATATATAAAATCAGCAAAACAATTTTTTGTCAAAGTTCTAATTTTTTAATTTATATTCATATTCTTAGTAATATAAATTTGCAGAAAAATTTACATTTTAGTTGAAATTAACAATAGAACAAATTTGGACTGGATAGTATTGAATCAAATAGAATTAAGGTAGTTAAAATGAAACTTTAAAGGAACATTTCACATACATCATCTTAATGTCATCTTTGCGTAGTGAATTTTTATTTTCTTTTCCAACTCTGTTAAAATACTTTCTTTCAATCACGAACAAAATCAACGAACACATATTTATTATGCTCTTCTTATTTATTTTTCAAACGATGTAATCATTGTTTCGAGTAAAATACTTTTCCATACAGCGAACACATCTCCATCTTCCCCCGCGCAACTGCCAGATAAGGACCAAATCCAAGGTGATTTCGAAAGTGTGAAGGAAGAGAAACCGGTAGACAACGATACCATTGAAAATACAAAGAAAGAGCAGATACAAAGCGATTCAACGACAATAAAGAGCGACAGTGTAGCGAGCGAGACTTCCACGATCATCGATAAAGAGACTATACTACCAACGAAAGCGAATGAAGAGGAAACGGTAACACCGTCGAAAGCCGACGATACACAGGCCAACGCATCTCTAAATGAGAACGAACTGCAAAACAACACGAACGAAGACGACAAAACTGCCGAATTGGCCGAGAAACCGGAGAAATTGGAAAATTTAGATGTAGCATCGAGTGAATCTGATAAACTAAAAGTCAATGAGTCCGTAGAGAACGAAGAGAATGAGAAGTTCGGGAAATCCGAAAACGTCACCACTAAAAGCACTGAACAAACAACTGAACAATCACACGAGAAGGATATTGAAACGCAAGACAATTCTGACTAATGAGATACCTGAATGTCATCGGTAAATGAAATTTCCGGCCGATAACAATGGGATTATTGCGAATGTGAAATGACGAGTACAGTAGTTTGTGATGAAAGAGGGACACGAGTGATTTTATAATTTCTATAATTAATTTTTATATTGACGTTATGTTACTAGTGAATTTGAATAAATGTATGTAAGGGAATATATAAATAGAATTTTGTTTTCATTCCTTTATATTGAGTATTTGAAATTATACGCGAGGTTTTGTTTTCATTCTATGGATATACCTATTCGTGTAGACAAAACGTGAATAACAAAAAGAAACAAAGAATAGATTAGAAAAGAGTAGATTTTCCACATTTCTTAGTCGAGTTTTTATTTTTCCACTTTCCAAGGTTTCATGAAACTTCGTAATATGTGTATATACTTATTCAATTTAATATTAGAATGCTATAGTATTTTCGAAATTATTGCTCTGGTTATTATTAAATTTTTCAAATCGTGACAAATTGAAGCATAGTTTAATATCTTAATTTAGTCTAGTGTAATTAATATTAAATATTTAAGTATAATTAATAGTTAGTTTAGTATAATTAGTATAATAAGTATTTAAATATTTAATTATTTTAGTATTTAATTATTAAAGTATAATTAATATTTAATAGTTTAGTATAATTGGTATAATATTTTAAATAGCTTAATATCTTAATCGTTAGTATATATTTTACTCTATTTACTAGCAAAAATTTTTAATTTTTAATTTATAATTTTGTTTATATGTTATGTAACACTACGTATCAGAATCATTTCAACGTCATAATTAATAGTTAGTTTAGTATAATAAGTATTTAAATATTTAATTATTTTAGTATTTAATTATTACAGTATAATCAATACTTAATGGTTTAGTACAATTAGTATAATATTTTAAATAGTTTAATATCTTAATCGTTAGTATATATTTTATTCTATTTACTAGCAAAATTTTTAATTTTTAATTTATAATTTTGTTTATGATTTTGTTTAATTTTGTTTGTTTTTGATATGTTTTGAGAAAACAATAAAACAATAAAATAGTATAATTAATTTCATATATTTATAAATTAAATTGTATCGTACATTTCACAGTAACAACAAAAGTATTTAAATGATAAATCATTCATTATTATACATATTAACTCTTTAAGAACTTGGAACTATCAGAAATCTAAAAATTTAATATTGAATGAAAATAAATTCATCTATAAACATATACTTTTGATATGTTTATTCAATATGAACGATTCAATTTGATACATTCATTATGAATTTATTCAATATAAAACAATATATTGTAATATGTTATGTCAGAACCTTTAATAAATGAATAAATTATTTTGTTGTTAATTATAAAATTATCTAGTACGGGTTAAACACTCAAAATTTAATTTAATATCAATCATACATTCTATTTTAAACTTTAAACTATACATAATCATGACATTTATGTCACATTACAATACTGCTAAAATTCCTGAAAGTATTATTATAGTCTATATAAATACACAAATATAGTCGTAAAAATCTTCTATGATAAGTTTGCAAATATTTTTTCGATTATATTTAGAAAAAAAATTGCATTGTCTCAAATGGACAAGTATTTTTGGATAATGCCATTTCTTTTCGTACGTACGAGTCATTGCGTGACTGGAAGTCTATTCGTCGAAGAGTATTACGTGGGCGGACACACGATGAATGTCAATAAGGATTTTAAGGTCGTTCATACTTATTGAAAAAGGGCAGACAGCAGTCGCACGTAAGTCAGAAGGCTTTTAGAAATGGCCAGGAACATTCTTTACGTTGTGCCATTGTGGTTTGTGTTATTAGTGACGTGGGCAGGTAAAAATAATTTTCTCAAACCAAAAATACATATCGTGTGGTGTGTGTTTCTCATCTTTAAATATTTTCATTTATATTTATATTTCGTCTGTGTGTACGCGATATATTGTTTCTATATAAATAATTACTATCTGGTGATTCTTTTAAAGAAATATACTACATATATATTCCTTATATTAGTATACGATGACATAATTAAAATGGAAATTTCTAATACATGCAATACGTAGGTAGTGATGATTTGTTACTGTTTATTTAATATTAAACTCTTAAGAGATTATTAAATTTTAGAAAATAATATTAAAAATAAAATATTTCTTTTTTTATTTCATCAACTAACATTTGAGAAATATTGCCATTCAACGTTTATTCGGCTGAGAAACTATCAAATAGTGCCATTTTTCTATTTTTGTATTCAGAGAATATTAAATTTTTACTTTTTGTAATATTACAATATTGTAATAATTTTATATTAAGCTTTTAGATAGTTACCAATTTTAGAGAATAGCGTTGAAATAAAACTTTTTCTTTTTAATTCATCAGTTTATTATTTAAAAATTGATATGAAACGTCATGTTTCTAATTTTATATTCAGAGAGATATTTATTTTTATTTTATCATCTTTTCATTTGTCTAATTTTGTTATTTTTCTATTATTATAGTCAATTGAAGATATACAAATATACAAATTGCGGAAATGAAATTTTAAGTCAAAATTTCATAAAAATTTTATTTCATTACTTCATGTTTTATCTCGTTTCATTATAAATGATAAATATAAATTCATTTCAATTAAGTAATAAGTAACAAAAATAAGTCTTACGTTTCTGATTTTATACTTTGTATGCTTTTAATATAGTATATTATATCTTCATTCATAAAAGGTGAGATGTTCTTAATCACTATAGCATTTTCCACTGATATCAATTATTTTTTTCTTTTCATAGACATTTTGATTATATAACTTGTTATTTTGCACTTTGAATCTATAAAAATGCTACAAATCCATAAAAATTTAAACTAAATTATTAGCAATTATAGAAAGGGATTGGACCGTCAGCTACATAAAAAGGGACAATTGAGCACAAAGTGTGGTCAATTTATTAATTTAATTTATTGTACTATTTATTATTTTACTATTGTAATAGATTAATTTATCTAATTTATTATGACAAATATACAGTTTGTGCTCGCGTTCATTCGCGAATTACTCAATTCGTTGAACGTCAAGGTTGGTCTATTTTTCAATGTGATGTTCCTTTAAAACGAGAAACGATGAAACAACTATAGCTACGGGAGATTTTCTGCTTTGAACGTATCACGATGTAACGTATCTCATTTGGTAGATGATCGCGTTCTCCTCACAGAGGAAAATGAACGACGATGGAACACACCACCGGAGCTTACACCACCAGAGCAAGTAATCAAGACGTCCAATGCGAAAAGCGGACGATCGTTGTCTATTCCAATCACGACAAATATCCACGTAAACGCGGGAAACAATGCACACTCTTTGGGCTTTCAACTACGGCCCGAAGGCGTTAGCTACTCTGAAAGCAACAGCTTCAATCATCCATTGTCTGGAGCGAGTGGGTACGTTTTCGTGATCAGCGACATAACAGAGATAGCGTAACAATAAACCGGGCTTGGGCAAATTTTGTTTGAATATAAGTATAAGAAATAACGATTCGATACAGCTAATCATTTCTACGAATTTATTTTAGAGATAACATGTGGAAAATGTGTAACTTTATCTCGTGTAAAAATCAAATAAATCATTTCTTGTTTGGATTAATTTACTGAAATTAAATAACTAGGCTGCGGGTGTTTGTGCGACATTATACCTTTATATATAGCCAAATCAAATAATCAAATAAATTGAATCCAAACAGAAATTTGTTTTCATCTATTAAATATATTCATAAATATTTTATTTTGAATATTTTACACAGAGTATTTCAGTTTCAAACAATTAAATTTCACGTTAAAATTGATCTAAATATCAATTGTTATATGCAACAGATATAACAAGGAAAAAAATTAATCTTATTTGTTGGAAAAAATTTATTCTAAAATCATTATATGTATAATTATATTTTATCATTCTCACAAATGAAATCATAAGTGTCAGGACACTTGTGAAAACATTTTTAATGAAATTTTTAAAGTAAACTTGGAAAATTATTAGAAAATTTGCTATGCAGAATGATCAGTTATATGGTTAACTATAAAATGTACAAGATTAGATTTTTGACCGAATATTGATAAATTAAATATTGAAATAAAATATATATGGCAATGTACGTGAATAAACTATTAAAAAATTCATTTAGTTAATTAAAATATTTATTAATATTCGATAGAAAAATATATAAAAAGTACGTAAATAGGAAAATATGAACGTGAAAGATAAATTTTATAATACTTCGTGTGAGAAGTAAGAAATCCCAAATGATTCATTCATTTTTCAGTATGAAAGGATCTATCTAGTTGAATTATTCTTATTATCAAAGAATCTCTAAATTCTCAATTTACAAAATTTACAATTTTAAACAAATCATATTAAACTGTACTAATATCATATTAGACTGTACTAAACTGAAGTTTGAAGTTTCTAGCTGAACTTGACGTGCTAACTATTCAAATTTTTTTTCATAAATACGACACATACAAGATACTTTGTTAGCATATTTTAAATAAAAGATGATTCATTGACAAGTCATTCGCTAACTCTGTTTTGATGCTATTAGATTCACTGTTATTTATTAATCTATCATTCTATTCATTATTATTTATATCGTGTCTCCAAAATGTTATTCTAAGAGATTAATTAAAAAAGAAATCTGCATTTTCTTCTGTATCTCGTGCGTGAAATCAATTATAAATAAATCTAATAAGTGAACCGACTGATAAATATCTCGTATGATCTAACGTAAAACAGTTTTATGATACTAATGTGTACACGTATCTATTCCCAGGAGCATTTCGCAAAGTCAGTCGGTGTCATTCTCCGCAGGATTAACAGGAATCTCCGGTGCTGTGTCCGGAGCAGTTAGTCAACATTACCCTGTATATGGTAATCAAGGAAATATGAACAGCCAAGTTGGTTTTGGCAGTGCAGCTGCTTCTTCATCTGGTAATCAAAACAATCATGCGACTTCTGCTATCACGTCTTCGAAAGGAATGACTATCCGGTTTCCAGGGCAAAGTCAAAATCGACCAATCTGGACCAATATTCGTCCTAATAACAATAATAACGGTAATACTAACGTTTAAATAACAACGTTTTAGCTTAAATTTAAGTATTAGTTTAATTTATTAATTTTATTAATATTAATTTAAGTTATTAATTTAGTTTAAATTAGCTAATGTTCAAATAAGTAATGTAAATATGTAAATAACATAATGGTGACGATAATATTGATGTTCACTAACATTTTCTATTTTGCATACAGATTTTACCTGCTAGCATTAATAGAAATGTTAATTGATCATCGCGTCACATACCACGTCAAATACACTTTTAATCATCGTACGTTTAATGATTTAATGATTACATTTGAAAGTATAATATCATAATCAAAATACATAATTTCATACTGTTTATTCATACAATCGATAACCTTGCGTGCCTCACACAAAGATTTTACTGAAATACGTACTTAGTGCATTGAATAAGTTACTCAACGCTTCAATAACGCGTAACTAATAATTAATACCTGCCGCGCGCAATTTATATGATGGCTGTAAAAAATACTTGCATGCTCACTTATTTTTCAATGAAGCTTTTTAGGTTCTACGTGTCATTTTTATATAATTTTGAATGGTGTGAAAATAATATTAAATCATACGAAATTTATATTTGAGCTTAATTAACACATTAAAGACCATTTCATTTGCAATTTTTTTTTAATTAAATTGTACTATCAAAATCTTTCCTTCTTTTAATATTTGAGTTGTGAAAGAAAACTTCAAAAAGTTTTAATATTTTTTTGTATTACACCTTTACCTAGATTCTACAATTTACTGAAACTGATTCCACGAAATTTGGGGAAATTGAAATATTTGTAACATTAAAACAAATTATTGCTTATTTCTTAATGGATTAAGTATTATACGACTGATATAGTAAGTAATGTTTTTGTACGTTTCGTCCAATCAAATATTTAATTTCCACAAAATTACTTTAGACTGCAGATTTTTATACATTTTCAGAAAATTTATAGATACAAAAGTGCATATAATTCTCAAATTATTATTCTAAAATATTCATAGAAATAGGTCACTGGCACTACCACTAATTATTAAATACAATAGCTTCCCAAATTAGTAAAAAGACAAATGTGTTCAGTTAACGAAATTTTTAGATCAGATTTGGATGCTTTTTATATTTGAGATAAAAATAAAATGAATAATAATTACTTCAAATAAGATAAGGAATAAACTTCAAAATAAGCTATTTGAAATAAGAACGAATGCAAATAAATTACACTACATTTGAAAAATAAATTATTTTCAAATGATAATTTCAAACAACAATGCAAAATAAGAAATAATACTTTTTTACGTATATATGTGTGTTAGAACATCACTATAGAATAAAAATTTTTTTCCTGATAAAGTCAAATTTCTTCATTTCAAATAAAAACATTACAACTAATAAAATAATGTAATCGGATTATATAATAAAATATAATCAAATAATAATAATAGAATATTTTCCAATACACTGTTACTTAACTAAAATAACAAATAACAAATAAAGTAAAGATTTTATTTGCTTAACTATTTAAATAAAAATTTATTTTAATAATGCCCAATTTTTCCTGAATAGTAGATATTAAATTGCGTGTACTTAAATGAGAATTGAGGAGTCAATTTATTTTATTGTTTGAGAATGCTATACATTTTTTGGCAGTTGAATTACCTAACTCTTTCAGCATACGTAGTTCTGTAGAGTTGCATTTACATTTAGTAAGGTCTTTTGGAAAACATGGCAAATATATAATAATCATGCAAAATAATTTAGTGCAAGAAAAAGTAGCAGTTATTAGGAAATATTCTGTTTAGATATTAAAATATTCGGATATGAGAAATTCTATTGTACCATATTTAATAATCATAAGGAAATTAGCAAATAAAATAAATAGAGATTGTCTGTTAACTGTAATCTGCTTTTTTAGGCCACCATCCTTCACGTATGCCAAAATTAAACATCACAGTAAAACCGCAACGTGAACAGAATCGTGGCCCAATTAAGTTACACGTTTCGGCACATGGAACAAGATGGAACGATAATCAACCAAAAATTCATATACACACATGGCAACCTAATTCTGGAAATTATGACGATGATGAACGAAGATGAACAAAAATATATAAATAACTTTAATTATCTTGTAATTGTCTTTTTAGTTAATTGATGAGAAAATAACGAACAAAGACGAACAACGGTATACAAATAACTTCGATTTTATTTTATTTATCTAACGCCATTTTAATAATAAAATAAATAAATAATTTTTAAATTTAGGTACATTTAAAAACACATAATTGTAAATATAAAATAAAAATGTAATTCTAATTGGTTTTCTGTTTAAATGACTAGAATATATATAAATAACGTTTCTGAATTAAAAAGTTAAAATATATATAGAACTTATGTCATGCAAATATCTTCCTGTTTTTTAATTTAGTTCTTCGAATATAATTCAATGATTGAAAGTTTTAACAACAACAACATACAGGTATATTTATCGCAAATCATTTTTCGTTGAAAATGACTTAAATTGATTTATTGATCAAAAATGAAATTCTGTAAAAAATTATCTTTAAGCATTCAATATTAATCATTATTTTTCTGAAATAACTCTGTTGAATTGATTTCACAGAGAAAATGCAAATGTAATCGTATATTTAAAAATGGAAAATACATACACAAAATCATTAACTTCCAAATACATATACAAACGTTATAACTTTAAATTAAAAATTATAGATAAAGTAAACTCATTGTTTTCATTCGTCGTTTTTCTTTATAGAATATTTCCTAAAATTAACAGATAAATGTAACAGATAAGTACATAAATTGTTGATGGACACGTTACACAATTTTAACAAGGTCATTCATATAAGAATAAAACAGCGCAACAGAAAAAATAATTTAATTTTTCACAAACGAAATATAAGTAATGAACGTAATTTCTATCATTTGATCACAATTGCTATAAAAATGAATGAACGTTTATCTCGTCCCATGTCATCTTCAATGAATTTAATTCTACATTGTAATGGTAAATAGGTAAAGGAGAATTTCAAGGTCAAATAATAGTCCTGAACTACGTGCGACATCTTTGCAATTATTGATGACTACAGATGAAATACAAAATAGACATATCTTACGAGTTATCATGCAGACGTTCTGAATTACCGATGTAACAAAAAAAAAAAAAGAATCATTTTATATTTAAAGAACAGTGAATTAAATTGTAAAAAATTGTCGAAATTGATTAAGTAGTGAAACTTCATTTGTGCCAGAGCATGTATCTGTGGGCATAGATATAAACATGGTATATATATGATCTCATTACAGACCTCGTCTATATTTTAGGATGACAGGATTCTGTTTTAACAGCATTTTTAACGTTATCATAGTATGATAACTATAATCACAGGCGAGGCTCAGACGAGGCATATATTTCGTCTGTGAATTGGCTGACTCAATTAAAATTTGTTACTGTGAAATATAGAGGGCACAACGTGTGAGTTTTGAACACAATCGGTATTTCAGAACAAAAGATTCAATGCTTATAAGATAACAGCTCTATCTTATATCTTTTCCGTGGCAAAAGATTAATCTCGTTATAATAACAAAAAAAATCAGATAATACTAATCATATATACTATAGATAAATGCATATGCAGATTCATAAAATTATTTAAATTTTTAATTCATTTATTCTAATTTAATCTAATAATGTACATATTGTATATTAAGTGTTATTATGCATAGTTACATTTAATCTTACCAATTCGGAAAATTATAAAGCACATAAATCATTCTGTAGTTCTATAATTTGAAAAGAAAATATACCTTCAGCCAAAATTATTACACTTTAATAATTAATATTATTTAATATATTTAATTTAATATTATTATATAATAATATATCGTTTTTACATGTATCCTGCAATTTTTCAACATGTTAATCCTTTTCAATGTATTAATCTTTTTGTAAGTCATGTAATTCAACAGATCATATAAACTGAGTCCATTGAATGGATAATATATATTTACATGCAAATAAACATTATATAAGAAAATCTATGATAAATATCTAAGAAAAAGTAAAATGGTTAAACTGCAAATCTTTTTGCATTTACGAGAAATTTAAGAGTACAAAAATGTAAAAGCACAGAATGTAAAAGTACCTATATATATAATATACGAAAGTATTATACATATATGAAATATGGAAGCTCTAAATTCTTATTATAACGTTTAATAGATTAAGTCTATAATAGATTAAATAAATTAAATCTATTATAATTTATAATGGATTAAATAAATTAAATCTATTATAATTTATAATGTATTATAATAGATTAAAAGAAATGAAAATTCAAGAAAGAAAGTATTTCTTCATTCGTCTTTATAACAATATAAATTTGTAAAAATATTCACAATCTAATAATGACATAAAAAAATTAAAATTTGTGTGGACTGGTTGTACAGTTTAACTTTTAATTACTTATATAATTGGAAGCAATTTTTTAAAGAGTGTATTAAAACATGCTAATAACAAAAATTAAATGATATTTAACTGCCGAATTAAAAATAATTGTTTTTAAAAGGTAATTACGTTTTATATGATCATCAACATATATTATTCGAAATAATTTTCAACGAATTTCATATACAATTAAAACTTCTAGGTATTTCCTATGAATTTCTTTACACTTATTGTTTCGAGTTATTTAGATAAAGGATGTGACTATTCAGATCGTTTTGTTTCTTCTTGAAAATTAATTTTAAGTACATACATGAAGTCACAATTTCCTTTCTCATATTCCAAAAATAAATTTCATTATAGAAGTCAGTGTTTTTTTGTAAAACTTTATTGTTCTTTTATTCTTTTTCTAATTTAATATAACAATGTACAAAAAAATATTTAACGTTATTGTATTTAATATTTTATATTATGTTATATTTCATTTATTAAGTATAATTTTTTCCAACTAATGCCTAATTATTATAATGCTCATTAAAACAAGTGTTTATTCGACTTAAGTCCTTGATCTATAATACATGTTTCAACTCTACATATGTATATATATATTTTCTTTAAAATATATGAGTTACATAGTAAGACATGTTTTCCACTTCATCATATTCCTTTAAAAATATGCAAATTTTGAAAATATCAAGAAACAAGTTATTACAGAAACGAAACAAATATGCAATGAGAGTTAAAAACTGTGTAACTAATAACGTCACTGTCCAAAATCACCAAAAACTGTCTACAAAGAATATTTCCAACAGACTGCTTAAAATACATATGTATGTATATTCAAATTCTAGTCCAAATTTATTGATGACAGCTAAATAATAAATGTAACCTAACTCAGACCTAACCCAAACCTTTTGTAGAAGTTTATTTACGCAAATTGACGCGAATATTGATATAGTGATCGCAAAATCCACAAATTCAAGACCTTTTTGTTTAGTTCCTTTTTTCTTTAAAAAACGTGTTAATAAAATGCTTAACGATAGCTATGAAAAAATATTTGACTAATGGATGTATTGTGTAATGTGATTATTTACATAATATTTCTACATTGAATTATTTCCAATAAAATAGTCTTGTTTCATGCTTATGAGGTATGCAATAACATAGGTAATTGTTTTAAGTGATTCGTTCTACGCGGACGTCATTTGATGTGATTATATTACAGGCAATTTAAAAAATCCCCGTTCGTGAATAAAACATCTAATTTACTGGCCTCTCTAATTGCATATCGTATATATATATATATGAACATCGTATATTGTATACCAGTGTTAGTGAAACTTTACCTCAGTTCCACTTTCCAAGAATATATCCGGATATGAATACACATTGATTTTTCCTCGTATTATACATTTGGTAAAATTAACAAGAAAGATGAGTGATGTATAAATATATGACATTGTTTTCTTTTATCATTATCGGTCGTGTGTTACTTTTCATAAAAATGAAGAGAAATAAAATAAAGCTGAGTTTAAATATTTTTGATGATGGTTTTAAAAATTTTATGAATGTCAATATTAATTTTGCAAACAAACTTTTGTATTTTTTTTTACTATTTAATTAAACACTTTTACTATTTAATTAAACATACTAATTAATTAAGTTTTTATTATATATTTCTCATTCGTTGTTAAACTTTTTGACAATTTTATTGAGTATTCAAAAGGTTAAATACCTTTATTTAGCTAATTATTTAATTTTTGTAGATAATTGCATAGTATTTTAGATAATTGTTATCGGCTATAATGGGACTTAATTTTATTTAAAGTCTTTACAACTTAAAGATACGAAAATATACAAAGAGTACATAATGTACATACAAAAATATATAAAATATTAAAAGTAGAATATTTATTATAATTTTTATTTAGTTATAAGTTACACTTTAATATTAATTGTAAGTAAAAAAGTTAATTGTAAAATTAATTGTAAGTAAAAAAGTTAATTGTAAAATTAATTGTAAGTAAAAAAGTTAATTGTAAAATTAATTGTAAGTAAAAAATAATAATAAATAATTTTTATTTTAAATTGTGCCTAATGTTCTGCATGAATTTTTAGGTATAATTTACAACACCCTGAAACATAACTGATATTGTAAATACAATTATTACTCAAAATTTATTTATATCAAATATAAAACGTATAACGATAATAAAAATTTAAGAAATGTTTCATTTCTCTAATATAAACTCAATACCATCTTACGTCTTTTAAGTAGAATCATAATTTTTTTCCTATTATACTGCGTAGTAGATAATAGAGATTAAGTTCGTTTCAGAAAAATTTTTCATTACATTGCTGCTAACGCCTGAAAAATCGTGTGAATATTATGTCGAGATTGTTCCATATATATCTTGTGATCTCGAGTTTATCAGAAAACTGAAGTATTTTATGTTGCGTCATATGTTGTAAACTTAAGGAAAATTTTGATTAACAATTTTTTTAATAATACATATTTTTTGTTACAAATGCTTGAGAAATTGTGTCGATTGTTGAACGAAGCACTTTGTATGACAATTTCTAACTTTTTAAAATATATTTGTAATAATAAAAATATAATGTTAAAATTTTATTTATGCTCTATTGTAAAAACAGATTGTAAAGAAAATTTTATTATATTTCTTATGGATAAAATCAATGAACTAAACAAAAATTTCTAGAAATTGAATTTTTAAATATATATTTTTAAATTTTTCTTCTGTTTTTATTAATACATAGAATAAATGATTTAATCATTATATTGTTACTCGATGGTTTATTATATTTTAACACTGTTTAATTAGATACTTATTTATTAATAACTAACAATATTGAAAGAATATTAGAAAATAGAATATTGTTTAATAGATAATAGACAATAGGAAAAAGAATCAAAATTGTTTAATAAATTAATAGTGAAGTTTCCTGCATGCAACCTTTCATTATACAATTATATACGGTATAGTATATTCTAGCATTAGAATGAATGTATTAATGCAAAAAATCTGTCATTCTTAATGTTGGAAAATGATTTGTGCGATATGTATACGGAATAACACTAACGCTGGATATCACCGGAAAAATACAAATTAAACAGTATAATTACGTAAGTCATGATCATAATTAAGGATAATTAGAGTTGTTTGCAATTTTAAGTTAGTCAACAAACAATTTATTATAATTATTTTTATTTAAATAGCGTTTTATAGTCTTGATTAATCTTTTTCATCAAAAAATAAATGTATGTGTGTAAAGTGGTACAAAAGAGTGGTTTTTAGTTTTTTAAAATTATAATTTTAGATTTTTGATTTAAAAAGAATTTATCCTTACTTTTATTTAAATTGCATTTTATTAATTGTAAATATAAATTTTGTTATTATTATTAAATAGTATTCTTTAACTTTTTATAACATCTTAGAAGGTATTTGACTAAAAAATACAAGACACAAAAATTACCAAAAATTTCTCGTCCTTTATAATTTTTACAATATTTAAGGTTAATAAATTTTTACAATAAAGATTAATTTGTTTTACTGAAATTGTATTTCATACTCTTCATTAGTATTTAGAATAAGATAGAAGATACAAAGAATAAATATATATGTGTTTGAAAAATATATTATGAAAAATAGTACATATATAGAAGTACAAAAATTACAAAAGTACTTAGTATTTTGCAATTTTTACGAAACAATCATTTGTTATTATTTCTATTTGAATAGCATTTATTATATCTTAGAAGATACTTCGTCGATCATACTAAACATATATGTATTAAAAAATATCACTTTGCATGAAACGTTGCAAAATATTGCTAGATATAATGAACATTAAAAAATAGAAAAGTTATCGAAAGGCTTCCATTTACTTTCTACAAACTGTTACTTCTTTTGGTCTTTGTTGAAGAATGTGATCATCGAATTCCTTACTATTCATAGATATCTCTATAGGCCAAGGTTACAAAAGATTAACATTCTGAAACAATCAACAGGAAGTACATGATGCGATTACTTGTCTAATAGGTTTCAGATTTTTATTTGTACGATCCACACGAATCAATGAGCTCACCATTTTGCCTAGGAAACTTCATAAATCAATTCAGGTAGACATGAATCAAAAAGAACCACAATAAAATGGGTTTCCTAGTATCACCTCTAATTATCTCTGTATATCATCGAGATTAACATAAATTACATTTGTTAACGGTTCATAGGGGAAGTTTTTTTCTTTTCTTCATTAACAGGAAGTTTTGCGAATATTTTTTTGTGTTGTGTTACTTAATTTAGTATAATATTAAATATTAAATATTAGTACATTATAAAGTAGTATAATTATTATACGATTAATGTGATTATTAATTATTATTATAATCACATTAATTATTATTATTATTCTTATAAAAAAATATGATATACTGTATAATTAGATTCAATTTAAATATGTATTAAACAATATATATTTAATAATTATTAATTATCAAAATAATCAATATTGCGTTATATTATTAAATTATTGCATTACATGTAATATTTATATCATATTATATATATTATATCATATATAACATAATATTTAATATATATATTAATATTATTTCTCTGTATTACGATACTCCAAGAATTTTATTATTAACACATTTAAAAAAAGATTAAGTCATGACACAATCAGCCAGAAAAAGGATCATGACAGTTGAAGCATATGCAGTACATATTTGTGTGAATCATGTAAAATGTACCTATATACTTGTTTAGTGTATATTGCCTCCATCCTCTTCTTCATTACATCTACACATTCTACTACCTAGTATTTCTCTACGTATTCATTCATTTATTATATTTATTTACATTGAAATAAATCTGTATTTAGATTCCATTTCTTTAATTATAAAATAATTTATTTCATTTATTTATTTTAAATTCAATTCATAAAAATTTGAATATATATGAATATTCGCATAATTACGATTATTATAATATATATTATGATATCTTATATTATTATATTATTTAATATAATTATATAAATTATAAATTTTATATATGTTCTTAAAAGTATGTTATGTTATTATATTAGTTCAAATATTGTTATTATCCTCAAGTAATTTAAGAATTATATAATCATTAATATATTAAATATTAAGTATTATACAATGCATAATTAAATATAATTAATATTAAAATTTAGAAATACAATTAAAATATTAAATATAAATATATTATTTAAAAGTATGTTACCATTAAACAGTTTCTTAAAAATTATTTAGAAAGTTGATATTTAAGACGAAAATTATTTTTATTTCTGGCAGTAAAATTTATTTATAATTTTTCACACATGATAAAATATTACATATTTAAATTAAATTATATTAAAAAATCATTATTTATTTAAAAACGATGAAAACTATTCAGTATTATAAAACGATTAACACTGCAACATCTCGTGAGATAACAATACCCAATTTGGCCTTGAGTACCATTGCAATGCAGCACGTAATTAATTTGAAAAGAAGAAAAGAAAAAAGAAGAAGTCACATGTATGCAATAATTTTATAGTTTTATTTTAAAGAAGATTATAAGAATTTTAAATATCGTTAGAAACAAAGGCCAATTTTCAATAATTTCTGTTCAAAGATATTTTAACTCGAATTTATTATGCAATCGAAATAACAGACTTCAGTAGTCTTAAATGTAGAAGAATGAAGAAGAGAATACTTTTTGAATCTTTTACATTTTTTATTGAGGAACAATGGACATACAGAGAATATTTGCATAATGAATATCTATCAACGTTATAACTACACCACAAATTTTTATACCTTAGGTAGAAAATCTTAAAGTATAGAATTACATAAAATGCACATAATTCATATTACATTATTATACATTTATATTGTTATAATAATTCATATTATCATATAATATATATATAAAATATTCAAGACACTGTGGACAATAAATTAATTTTTTATCAAGAAAATTTTCTATTTTTTTAATTACATTCTCAGAAACACGAATTTAACAAGTAAAAGTTCATTATATCACATATTATGAACAATTTATTGACGATTTATACTATCTGGTCTGTTTATTTTATTTTCACCAGTAAGAGATGTCATTTTTTAATGTCGTTGATGTCTCAATATAAAACGTTTATACGTAAACTCTTTTATCACATATAACACATTCACTAAGGTCAGATACAACGTATGCATTAACTACCAATGTTATTCAACACGTTCGACGAATCGATAAACCAGTCAATTTTTTCAATTTCACCTCTAATCTCTTTGACATAACAAAATCGTCTATCCAAATAGTTTACGCAAATTCCACGAAACACAGAATGATCGTTGATTAAAACTCGATTATCGACGCACTGTTTCCTGGACACGATACTAACCAATCACACTTCTCTCTGCACCGTACAATGCAAATACGCACTTACAAAATTGCGATCGACTGATATTGTAAGAGCGTTAGACGAACATGATTTCGCTTGAAAACGAAACATTACAGTGTGCACGAACGCGTGCAACTGGAATTCCCACGGAAAAACCGAAAATATGAGATATTAATGGTAGTAGAGGAACGCGGCAGTGGAAGAAGAGGTGGCACAACGCATTACATAATTGCCTTGAAGTAGTGCGTGTATAAAGATCGATGGCTATAAAAGCAGTAAGATGAAAGATCAGATGCACAGTGCGATCTGAGTGTTACCAGCTCTCGACAATGGGCCGCGAAACGATTAAGAGTTTCAGGGCCTTGCTCCTACTTTTGGTTATTACGGCCCTTTCGGCTGCGCCAGCTAAAGGTAAGAAAACAATGCACATCCACGTAGGCAAATTCTTTTCACCCATTTGCATGACGATTTAAATTGTGATACCAAAAGTCACTGACCATACTTGATTTATCAAATTATTTAGAATTTTCTCCGATTTCAATATCTGTTATTTTTTTATTGACAATGAAATATTAAAAACATCGAAAGTTGAGTATAGTCATAATAAATAAATAGAGTGGCTATAGGACGATTAAAAATATGGCGAAAATGTGAAATAAAACTTTTTCTGACTAGGTTTTCGAGAAAATCAAGTTGAATTATATAATTATCAATTATGCTTAAATATAAGTAACTGAATTTTGCTCGGGAATGAACAGTAAACAAAAGGTTATTTTATTTATTTAAGAGATTTAAGTCAAAAGTCAGAGTAGAAATTTTTTAGTAAGATATTTGGCTTTCGAGAAAATTTAAAAATTTATAATTTTTAAATTTAAATTTAAAAATTTATTAAATATATGTTTGCTAAGCCAATTCATAATTAAACATCATCTATTTTCTTGAAATGAGATTAAACTAAACTTCTACCGACTATACTGTATAATTCAGAATCGGCTAGATATATTTAATACATTTTCAAACGATATATTTAATACATACGGCTAGATATATTTTAATATATTTTAATATATTTTAATACATTTTCAAACTCTCGAAAACAAAGCAAAATTATTTCATATTTTTGTTTCATTTTTATATCAATAAATAACAAATATAGAATAAATATTAATAAATACAGTATATATTATATTATAATATATATTAATATATATAGACTTCTTAATTAGTTGCTGCGAACTATTCTGCGTTTAGCGATACAGAGCATTAGTCACGGAATATTCCATTTCGTGGTGCAAATTTTTTTAATTAATTTACATAATTTTGTTAATAATTTACATCTATTTGTAGAAGATATGTATTAGGTTGCATATCAAATGTCGTTTTATACATTCAGGCTTTAATTGCATGTAGTTCCTTCGTAATATCATAGATATTTAATCTGAAGTACTAATCTTCTCAGGACTATATAAACCAAAAAGAATGTTATATGTATTACAATAGGTATTGTAATTTTAATATTCAATATAATTTTACTAATTTTTGTATATTTTAAATGAATAGAGTTTTTTTCAAACATAAAAAAGGAAGATATGCCAGTGACATCATTAATCACAAGCATATCACTTATTTTAATAATTACATAAAATTAAATTGCTATCTATTAATGTTTGATATATGCAATAATACGCCTTTGGTTTACTTTACGCATGATATTAACTATTATTATATAAATTATTATATTTATAATTTTTTTATATTTTTTTAAATTATTTAATTATTATTATTTTATTTATATAATTATTATATAATTATATAATTATATCAATAAAATCATATGAATAAAATAGTCATTTAACTAATTTCATTCCTTTAGAAACTATAGCGTAAACTATATCAATTACAAAATTATAAAGTATACAAATTATAAATGGAAATTTTTTTTTTAAAAAAACATACAAGTTCACAGTCCATGTTTAATTTGATATTTATTAAATGATATTTATTATTTTATTTCAAATGTGCAAATTAATATTTATATATGAGTATATAATTTTTGAAAGTACTACACCTTAATAAGGAAAAACATATTTGAAAAGTTTAAATTAATATATAAAAATCAATGTATCGAGTTAGTGCATATAAAATGCAAAGTAAAAAAATATCAAATATCCAAAATTTAATTAATGTAAGACAAATATTAATAATGATTTACGAATTAATAAATGTTCTTTTGTAATAAATGAAAAGAAGAAATAAATTTTAGATATACATTTATATATCTAAATTAATTAATTATTAATATTAAATTAATTTATATATCTATAAATTAATATTTGAAATAAATTTTAGAAGAAGAAACGACCACACCTTCCAATGAAGAGGAACATACTTTATCAACTGACTTAGTGCCTCCTCCTTATCCAGAAAAAGAGGAACATCAATATATGGTTTTTGTTATCAATCTTTTTGGACTGAAAAATGCTAGCGGCGAAACTTCTGATGAAATGTTTGAAAATGATGTCATCAAAAACGTGCCAGAATTAACAGGTGACTAAAAGCAAATTACATCCTGAAATATAAATAAAAAAAAGGAGTAGGAGAGAAGCTTAAATTGAAAATTAAATAAAATAGTTTATGTAGTAATAAAACTATTAAATACTAAACTACACGTAATATTTACATTATTTTTAATTTCAAAAATATATCGTATACAAATCAAAATTTTAACAATTTAAAAATTAGTTTCATATCTTATTCAGTTTTATTCTTTGAACTTTATAGTGTATTAAATTATAACTGAAGTACGAATGCATTTAGATATGACTGATTTGAATATGCAAAAATACACACAATCTATATAATATACAAAACATGCAAAGTAGGACATCCATTATAACATTTTATGCAAATAAATTCTAAGAACTATGCTCAGATATCGCTGAAATTTTGAAACAGATTGTTTTGATAACTGAAAAGTTAAGACCCAAAATTTTGTGAAACGCATCAGTTATATAGTATTATCCTCTCTATTCGATATAGCTCGTATCATAGAGTGCTGATATGTTAAAAATATTTTAAGTATTAACTATTGTTTCTACGTAAGACTACTCTATTTTCAAATATTAGCTAAATCGAAGCATAGATGTTTTTGGAAATTTTGTCTAAATTTCCATTTAAGTTCCATTTTTTTACTTATATTCGTATAAATTCAAAAATCCATAGTTTAAATAATTACATTACGTCTCTTACACGATACGTTTCAATGACTGAAACATTAATTTACTAAAAAACATTAGTGAACTGATTTAGGTTACTGTGATTCTCATTGTCAATCACGCAAGATGAAAATAATCAAAATATCATACACATCTATTATAAACAAAGTAATCGCAATGAACTAATCAGAATTTAATTAAAACAGATCCATTGGCAACTGTGTTATTAGTCATCGAAGTCGATGACAACGAAGAAGACACTGTGGATGCATCGGTGGATCTCGACAAATTTGCAGACGAATTAAGAGACACCGGAGGTTTCAATGTTGAGAAGATCAACCAGAGTGGTGAAACAAAAGTTCTCAGAGTGAAACTCGACAAGGATGATGCGAAGAGCGTGTTTCCGTCGAAAGAGAAATTGGACAGATTACAGAAAATTCGTAACAAGAGATCACTGTGCCTTAAGTGTGGCGGAGGCGGGTATCCTGGCGGCGGAGGCGGATATCCCGGAAGTGGTGGATTCGGAGGTGGCGGCGGATTCGGTGGTGGAGCTGGTGGCGGATTCGGAGGTGGCGGTGGATTCGGCGGTGGAGCAGGAGGTGGCGGAGGATTCGGGGGTGGATTAGGAGGTGGCGGACTTGGTGGACTTGGTGGACTTGGCGGACTTGGCGGACTTGGACAGCATAAAGGATACAATAAAGGAGGATGTGGAGGTGGAGGATGTGGAGGAGGAGGATATCCTGGTGGAGGTCATTCTCCTGGCTATGGAGGTCATCCCGTCGGTGGTGAGATACAATTTCACGAATAAAATTATCTTAATGGAACTTTAATTTCTTAAATGGCGATTACTCAACTTACTAAACTGTAAATGTAGCGTCTCATTTAACACGTTCGTCAACACCTTAATTTAATCTCACATTACTCAAACTTAAATTAGTCGTACGTAAACTATTTGCTACATGAAATTTGTATGGTATAATTTGAGCAGGTTATCCAATGTAGTGATTAATTTTCCTGTTTTTTAATCAATTTCTTGCTCTGAAGTCTTTCTTAAATATAATGTGTATCATTAGCTTTTCCAATATAACCTGTGTCACGAAATTATTGAAATTCTGAATCTATATGGTTCAATAAATTTTACTTGACGTTCAATATTTTCTGGCATTGCAAGAGTTAATTGTAAAGTTAAATACTTTATATTTTATTCGGAAAATCCAAGATGATATTCGCATCTTGAGAGAAAAAAAAATAAGAAAAAATTAATCATCACATTCTCTAATACCAAACAATTTTTGTATGAAACATTGTTCATACATATAGTAAGTAGGTTGGTACAGTTAGATATTACACTCTGTAATGTGTAATTAAAAATGAAATGAGAATATTTCAGTTTTCTTCAGTATTAAATCAAATCAGCAAAGAGTATTATAAAATTATTATGAGATTATATAAATAATATAAATTAGTTATATTATTTGTTACTGTAAATATGTGGGTACAAAATTATTTGTATATATATTTTAAACAAAAATACTCTAATAATTTGAACGTGTTGAAATAAAACATTAAACATAACAAATTATTATTAATAGTAATAAATAATAATATAGACAGGCTTTAATTATTTGGAATTTAATTAATTAATTAACAGGTTTATAGTTTGGCAACTTATTAAATAAACATTTAATGCAATTGCGTTAATGCTAATGCTTTAGAATTTTATGCATGCGAATTATTATATATTAACAAGAATGCAATTATATTATATTATGCTGCTAATGTCGTATAATGATAAATTATTAATGAAAGCATAAGGCATATCGTACACCATATATTTTATATCATTCTGAAGCTATTAAAGAAAGGATGCAGTGTATTGCCGCTTCCGCTTCTAATATGGGTTTATTTTTGTAGGATATCGAAAAATTATACCCGTTATTGTTATACCGGTTACAGGCGGCGGATATCCATCGGGTGGCGGATATCCATCGGGCGGTGGCGGTTGCAGCACATGGTACGTATTCAAATTTTTTCTTAAAATATTATAAATTATGTGTCGAATCTCGAACAACAAAGAAATTTCATAATAAGCATTCATCTAGTCAAGTTTATTTATAAGTCACTGAATACTACAATTTTTGCTTATTTCACTGGTATATTTATTAATTGTGTAAGTGAACAAACTATTCATTCTTAAATATACACTTTTTGGTATGTTTATTTAATTATTATAATATATTATCCTCTTTGAATTTTTAGTAAGTAAATTAAACAACTTATTATTGCTTATAAGATTATCTGTATAATACTCTATGCTAAGTAGAGTATTATGCAGAGAACTAAACAGTCAAAGCTTTAAACAACATCGATTGTTCATTTAATACTATTACTTTTCTTTATTCGTAAACATTCATAACAAAATGAAATGGACTTCCTAAATTATACTATAGACTAGAAATTAGACTAAATTTTTATATAGGATCACTCAGAATTCACAGTTGAATTTCTTTAATATATTCTATGAATATAATCAAATAACAAATGTTATGTCAAATAAAAAATGAATATAAATTATTTAAAGAATAATCATTTATGAAAATATCTAAACTTGAAATTTTTACAAATGCCCAATTTTCTGTGAATTACTATTCCTAGTTGAGTTGACATTCGTAAACATAGATAAGGATTTTTAAGACTCAAAGAAGAAAACTATTTCAATATTTAAAAAGCTATAAATGCAATATCCATTATAAACAATGCACGAATCTTCTGAATTTTCCATAATTTAGCAAAAACATAGTGTTATTTCTACGATTATTTCAAATGATATTGATTTGCTAAATCAAGATGACACTTTTTAAATCTTTGGACAAGGTCATTTGAGTATGAAAAAATTATTCAATATATAAAATAAATATTCGTAATATTGTATATACAATATTAATATATTAATATGTATAGTATAATACGTTAAATGAGTATATTATACGTACATATGAGTATATTATACGTTAATATTATATTCTATATCCTTTAGTAATAATTTATTACATATTACATATTACATAATTTATTACATTTATTATATATTTATTTATAAAATTAAAATATTCAATAATTCCAAACACGATAAAATCTATTTGACCTGGTAGTAAATGCAAATATAAACGAACGTTGAACTATGTACAACTGAACAAATTATCAAATTGTTCTACAGAAATTCTCAGATGATTTTTATAATAGTCCTTATTAATTAACTTTTTTAAACATGTTTTAGATACATTAAGATGAATTCTTCTTAGAGTTTTACCAAATTTTATTAATTTTTTAAATTCCTCGTTTAATACTAGATTATTATCAATGACTAAAGTATGAAAATTGTAATAGAGAAATTAGAGAATAATACAATAAAATTTATAATACAATAAAAAACATGAACTTTAATTCATATATTTTAGAAAATCTCTAAAAATGCAACATTGTAAATCTGTAAACCTACTCTATAAAATTTTAAGTCAATGATTTTAATCACTTTGGTAGTTCTAATAATAATAAGGTTGATATAGTTATTCAACTTATTCAAGAAATTTAAATTCAAACTTAACTAACAATAAGTCGAACGTGACTCACTCACTGCCAATTCAAACCAACATATCTCTTTGTAAGAAAACAACATTCAATAATAAAAATATTAATCTTAAGAAAGACTATATTGTCCACACTAATTAAATTGTAACAAAATTAAATTACATTCGAAATAATTGAAATAACAGTTTGTTTTTCTATATCATTGCAGTGGCGGTGGTGGATACGGTGGAAATTCATATGCCTCAGCTTCAGCGAAAGCAAATTCCGGTTGGTACGTATAAAATTTTAATTATTTAATCAACCAACATTCTGTAAGTTATATTAATTACGAGTGCAAAATGAAATGCATAAAATTGAATTATCGGGTCGTGTTAATGTGCTGTTTTTGTTTTCAGGGGAAAATAAACTCAATAGAATGTAACAACGAACACAATTTAAATTACGTGCTGTCTGAAATATTCGCAAGGAATATTATAACGTGCACGCGCAATCATATTTAATTTTAATTCGTTTCTTATGATGTAACGTTCGTCATCTTGATCGCCGATTTACGTAACATGTTCAAATAAATGAGAAAATAGTAAACAGGTTTAACTTTAATAAAAGCTCAGGATTCATCTCGCATTTGTTATTCGAATGTAAGCGATTTCCAGGAAATAATAGCAGGTTCCATCCATGATTAATGTCCGTCGTTATAGAAGGGGAGAAATAGCAATAACAAGCATCATTTGACATGCTGTATGCATTGCATGTTGCTTTTACTGCTCATTCATCTATTAACTTCTACAATCTACAAGATACCCGTGTTTATGATAATCAGAAAATCAATCATCATTATCGTGAAATTTTTAATTCAACCTTGCGCTGACCTTGTCAAAAAACATGCTACGATCGAAGAAAAAGAAAAAAACAAAATTGTTTTTATTATTTAGTTAAAATGTAAATAAATCAAGTTTATCGAACTTTCGTTTTAATTAATTGTTCCTTTTCAATCTTTATGTGGACAAGCATTGTTGTCAGCAAAATTGTCATTTCTATATTATAATTGTTCTTAGTCTATTAATCCTTCCGAGATTATTGGAATAACATATCCCAATATAACTTTCCATATAGATATCTGTTGGGATATAAACTTTCAATATATTATAAATAAATCTTTTTTTTTTACACGTTATATAATTTTCTTATCATCGTTTGAGATACATGATTCCAATACAAAAAATTAATGAGACAATATATATTGTACTTTCAAAAATATTCCAAATATAATTCTTTTTCACAGATGAATATATCATCATAAGAATTACCAATTATATACTTGTGTTAATTGTCAAAAATTTAAAATGGTTAAAAGCCAATGTTAATCCAACATTTCATTTATATCGCATTATATTTATATCAATTTAATTTATATTACATTTATGTTTGTAAACTTCGTAAATAAATTATTATTTATATTATTTATGTCAATTTAATGAATTCTATGTTTTATTATTAGAACTATGAAAGGAAATTTCTTTCTATATTTTATGATTCTATAATTTTATGAAACTGAAACTGAAAAGTTTATAACATTATGATAACTTATTGCTTGATCCTAAATAAATTAACAAAATATCACAAAATCACTTTTGCGTACATTTTATAAAAGAAATAGCCAAAAAATTATACGCTTATTGCACAACCAAGATACCTATTCCATAAATCAAATTATGATATTAATTAATTAGATAAATATTAATTAGATGAATTATGAATGGAAATTTTACAAAGAAGTTATACAAAATATAATATTCCTCATTTCGTTTACCATTTTGATTGTCAAGGTTAACATCGTTCATTAAGATTAAGTATCACTTTGCAACTCCAAAATTACTTAAGTAATTAAAATCACCAATTTATATTATTATTATTATTTATATTATATTTATATTACTTTATATTTTTATAAAATTTTCCGTAGAAATTTTATACATTTGTAACAATATATTTTAGAGACTTGAATGATTTTTAGTAAAATATATAAATAGAAAATTATGTTTTTTCCTTACACTTTAATTTCTTTGTTACAAATTTTATACTTTACCCTTACTAGAGAACCTAATAATAAGAATAAATAAACATGTTCATTATTTATTATATCGTCAATGATAATCTATTCTAGCAGCTCGAAAATTAATGAAATTATCGAAAATTATCGAAATTTGTCAATAATTTATAATGGAATACTGAACGCAAGAAAGGACCGATATGATATTCATTTATGGTAAAAAAGTGGCCAGTATTTAAGAGAAGCAGTTCGAGTGTACAAAAATATTTAGGTGTACTCACTTAAATAGATTACCCTGTATTATATTAATACATTCACGTTTTACATATATCTGTATATATTAATCTATTGAAGTATATTTTACATTTGATCTATGCTCTTGTTAAATATAATTCTGTTTTTCAAAAATACGATATATTTTCTTAAATTTTTCTTTGTCCATCACTATATAAATAATTGCACGTGTGTTAAGAACACAGATTTTTTTACATGAATTGTATCCTTTACATGTACGTGTATCCTTTTAAGAGTGAAGTCTAACTTCTAACTTTTCCAAGATAAGATTGCGAGAAATAAATAGAATAGCAGATAGCAAGTCACAGCAATTAGCTCACAATCAATAGTATAGTGCTCGAAGAACGAATCCTAATTATCTCTGAACAGCTGCGAGCTAAGACAAAATATTGAGCCGTGTAATACTATTACTAAAAAAAAAAAAAATATAGTTCGCGATAAAGTGGAAGACCGGTTTAATTATTTCTTCGATATCCTTTATTTGTTTCATTGACATGAGGGTTAGATGAAAGTACTTGTTTCTATGACCTCATTTGTATGCAAACTATTCATTGAAATGCGAAAAACGTGCAAGTAATAATACTTATTTATTTATTTAAACATATTACATTAAAGAAAATTGTGAATGAAACAAGTGAAATATTATTTTAATTGTACTGTTGTTTCTTTACTAATTTTACAATTTTACAATAAAGAAACATTTGTATAGTTAAGTTTTTTTTTTTTATTTAAGTATTAAATTTTGCACGGTAATGCTCATTAAATTTTGTTCTGCTATAACAATATAGAAATTGAAGAAAATGCATACAATGCATATGTACAAAATATGTACGAAAATGTATAAAATATTGTAAAATATATAAAATATTCTTACAACGTATTTCTTACAACATTTAACAATTTTCTATTTAGGCTTTATTTTTTCAAAAAACAAAAAAAGATATAGAATGGTATGAACATCTATAATTTAATTACAACTATTTTAAAGAAAGAGAGATGTAATTATAAAACATATCTAATATTAATCTAATATTAAGAAAATTCATAATTAAAATATGATTCATGTATTCATTATTAGAACGATAAGAAAATTTTCACTAAATTTTGTTTTATTATTAATTACAATTATATTAAAGAAAAACACTATAAATCACATATATTTAAATTCATAATAAAATTGTAACGTATTGTGATATTAATCTATAATCAAAGTATGATTATGATTTTCTTATATGAATTTGGAAAAAGTGCCTTGAAGATTTCTACAAATATATGTTCAGTATTTAGGGAAAATTAAAGGTATTTTTTATTTTTCACTTCATGAAACAAATAACTTTTTAATAAATTATTTTAAAAACATTTATAAAAAATTATAAATTGTAAAATAATTTTTACAATTCTAATATTAAAACAAAATAATTATTGAAGAAGTATGTTGAATGTTAATGAAAAACTATATTAAAGTTCGACTGCATAAAACTATATTGAATAAAAAATAATTTTTATAAAAACAAATGACATTTTTCTCTTAAGACGCAGAGTTTTCGAAAATCGTATTTCTATGCATAACAAGTATTAATTAACATTCAAAACAAAAATTAAATGATCGATATTAATATTGAATTAAATAAGAACTGTGTCTATTTTTCAAAAAATTAATGCCGTTTCTCATATTAACAATTGCATCGTCATCGACACACTGTAGTTTCCAAAGCAATGAAATCAACTGTACATTATTATTTCAGAAGTAAGCACGCAATTAATACGTAGATTCATGTATGTGATATTAATTAATACCACACGCAAGCTAAATCAGAAGCGAATTATTGCACGTGTCAAACATTGATAGATAGCAATGATTCAATTTCATGTAATTACTGAAAGAAACAAGTTAGCTGTTAGCTGCAGCATGGTGTACACACGACTATATCGCTGGTTATATACATCTCACAAGTAGCAAGTCCATGCTATAATTATGGCGCGAGTTGGGTGAACATAACGGTAAGGTTTCGATTCTTTTCTTTATTTTCCCGAGCCTGTCAGCAGGGAATGAGTACGCGCGTGCGTGCGGAACAAATTCCGCGCCGAAACGAAGTCAAATCTCTGAGACTAGATGATAGGTTTTCGATCCACTGTAAGTAAATACATATGTGATCAATATCTCCTAATTTCAAATTGCGTCCGCTTACTATTTAATTCTTTCTTTTATTCTTATCACTAAATATTAATAAGTTAAGCGGTACACAAAGTAACAATTTTAATAATTCATTTTTTAATACTATATTTCAATATTTTAATTAATTACTTAATTAAATTGCTATTAAATTTTTGTAGAAATTATGCTGTTACATTCGAAATATTTTATTTTCTTAATATTTAGTCTCTATAAAATATTATGTTTAAAATATTAGTATAGTAATAGTTTAAGAAAAGTACATTTTTTATTTTATACTATATATAATATCTTGCTCAATGATTTTCATCTCATTTCAATCGAAAATAGAAACAACGTGTGGCAGTCAACGTGTTAACATATATTACAAAAGTTCGTCGAACTTGAAAAAAAAAAAGTTAATAACTACGTTACTGTTATATCTATTTCACGGATGATCAGCTACGCAAGAAAATCAATTTAGATTTGTTTGATCGATATATATAGAATATATATAGATAAAATCGATTAAATTTTAATAGTGATGAAATAAAATGTTTATGAATCTGTAAGTCTGCTTTTGTTTTCAAAATAACATGAAGTAATTTAAGAAATAAAATTTAGAGTGTAAAAAATGTAATTTAAAATAATTACAGCATTGCGAAAAAGAAATAAAAATATATTAAAAAATAACAGGATAATAGAATAATACTGACCTAATAATAACACAATATAAAGAAAATAATAAATTTATAAATTATTTTAGATTAAATTAAAGCTATTTTACAAATCATCTGTTAAATACATTAAAAATTTGACAATAGTTCCTTCACGAAAGTTAATGCATTTCTATGTATCATAACATAAATTGATTTCTATATTATAATATAAAGTAATAAAGAATATTGATAAACAAAGTGGTATGAAATAATAAAGAATTTTGTGTTATGAATTAACAATACGGTTATTTGTATATACAATCATATCTGAAATTAACAGTATTTTAAAATAAAAATTATTTATTGATATTAAAAATTTCTAGCATGCATCAAATAAGATTTTTTAAACACGCTAAAATTGTTTAAAGCTTTTAATAGATGTGAACTGTAACTGCGTTTTGATATGTAGACATTTTCTTTTCACTTTTCTATATTTAGCTCATCTGTCAATGATAAATCTGAAGGCTTTTCATTTATGTGCATTTACTTTTTCCACATGTTTATTGGAATAGTGATTGATAAAAGCAAAAAGTACAAATTAAACTCGCTACATTGTACTTTAATATTTCAATCATATATTTTTATGTTCTACGAACTAGATCATGCTGTTGTTCGCACTAAAAAATTATTTTACACTTTATTGTTTTATTCAATTTATTTTTACATTTTATTCTTTAAAAATTATAGTGTTTCTAAGCTTTCAAGTAGCAATCTAATGAATGTAGTATAACTTTCATATATAGGTTTTTTTTTAAAATATTAACATTTGAAATAATAATAGTAGTATAATATTATACTAATAATAATAGTATTATTATTATACTATTATACTATTAATTATAATTAATATTATTATTATACTATTATACTATTAATTATAATTAATATTATTATTATACTATTATACTATTAATTATAATTAATATTATTATTATACTATTATACTATTAATTATAATTAATATTATTATTATACTATTATACTATTAATTATAATTAATATTATTATTATACTATTATACTATTATACTAAATAATAATACTATAATATTTCAAATTATTACATTTTTTAATAGAATCTTCTTCACTTAAATCTTAGATTTATTTTCTTTTATATACAACTCATTAATGATAATTAATAATAACTTATACCATGTACATATATATATATGTTTCTTAAATTTCGATTACTTTCTAGGTTGTGTATATAGTTTCTATACCAAATTTTTTTTCGATTTGCATCATATCTTTTAATATATTATAATAATTAATATTCAAAAAATATATTCATTTATCTACTGCTATAATATATTGAACTAATAATAAAATAATACTGCTGACTAATATTTTATGCAAATATGTACTTCAACGAAATACTTAACGTAAAAAATATGAAGATAATTTTACAACAAAAATCTCCGAAATTGATTGTATCGATTAATTAGAACAATCATTTTGTTAGACGAAATCAAATGTGTTAATGTTAATAAAATATTGTTAATTTAAAACACGTTTAATTATCGGATCAACGGAGCTTTATAAGAAACGAAGTGAAAATGTGGGTCTGCAGGTCGTTGAATACCCAGTGACTTCCATCAAAGTCTCAATCATGAGTAGTGGCTTTGCCAATCTTCTTCTTCACGATCTGTAAGTATTTACCGGTCGTTGACCGTCGCCGACTGTAAACGGCCCTCGAGGTCTTCTGGGCGAGGAGCGCAATGAGGAAAAACTGGGCGAACAAGGAGCAAATGGCAAAAACCTACTCCGACCGGTGAAATAATCAGATCTCAGTTTCTCCTTCGATCTCTTCGAAAACAACGTACCTGTACCAAATTCTACCAATGTTGCGTCACAGAAATGAAAATCTTTTTATGCTTTCTTGTCTCTTAACATATTCACGAAATAATTAAAGCAGTAATCAAAGGTCTCTGCTGTCAATAATGTTAGAAAGTGTATTAACTAATTTAATAATGAAATAAAAATATATACTAACATAAGACGAGACTGATGTAACAATTAAATAATAATCAAGGAGAAACCTGAAGAATCGTTGAACTTCAAAAATTTGAAGCGTCCTTCATCTTTGGAACGCAACAAACTTCTTTGTATATTTTTTCAAGAAATAATACAATATAATAATTAAAATTTGAATGCTACAAGGAGAAATAATATTACGAATAGAATATTTATTTAATAGAAAAAGTTATTATTGCTTCTATTGAAATACAAATTTGTATATATATATATTTACAAAATATATATACAGAAAATGTAAAAAGAATGATACTGCTGATAAAAAAATATTATTTGTTGATAGAACATTAATTATTATTTTTGAATTTATATACAGTGGAAAGTTCAAAAGATACGATATTATTTTACAAGATGAAATTATATTTAATAAGATCAATGGGCAGGTATTTATAAAAAATATTTAATTATAAAGATTACTAATTTTCTGAATAAAGTTGCTAATACTAAAGATTATCTATAAATATGTAGATAAATATTGTATCAATTTTAAATTTTCTATAAAAACTGTCTATAAATATGTAAATAAATACTCTTTGCAACTTTTTCTTTTTATAAGTTATGTATTCTTTTTTTCTTTATTCAAGACATTATCGTCTAAAATAATAGTTTTCGTAAATTATATTATCACTGTATCGATGCGTGTTCCATCGCGAAACGATTTATACATACAGCTATCACCAGATTTTTAACGTTCTCGTATAACACAGACATCAGCAATCTAAATGCTAAACTGGTAACGCTTCGTGCTGTATTATTTTGAAAGTATCTCGACAATAATTGCACGCGAGATAAGACACAACTTGTACAAAGAGAAATATTGTTAGATCGATGACAAGGATTTTTATTCAATTCGAACCGGGGTGACTGAAGTTTGTCGATGATTACAGAACGACAAGGCTTTAATTTAATCCTCATTGGTTTTTTAGGGTCGTAAACGAAACCGGTTGCATCCAGCTGCAATATACATAGAAAACTCTAACCGCTAGAACTGCAGACGTATGTATGAAGATGTTTCTTTTTGCAAACAAGCTCCTGAGAAATCGCGTCCAATTCTCGCAGAAACTTTCATAAAAAAATTAAAATAATAGGTTAATACATACGTATAATGTTCGTTCTTTAAGAGTAGGATGTCAACAACCGGTCAGAGGATGATTTTACGTGCAAAAATAAATTGATATGAAAGAATAACAACTTGTTTATTTAAGACTTCTTTTTTGAAAAAAGGTTGAGTTTGAAAAATTATGTATTGTAATATTATAATCATATTTATATATTATAATTATATATCTAAACAATAGGAAATAGATAAAATGTATAGACAATTTTAGTATTTAAAAACAGATTTTAAATTTGTTCACTTAGAAATCTTAATAAATTATCAATTTAATTCTCTTAGAAACGAAGCATTTTATGAAAAAATTTTATTCTATGTCGATTATTTGTCCAACTGGAATTAATCAAATCCTAGTGAGCATTTAATGCAAAAGTGATATAAATCAAAAAAATAATGATGAGAAATTATCTAAAAGTTTCGTAAAATAGTATCAAACAATGCAACATCTCTATTAAGCTATTGTATTATTAAGCTAATTATATCTTCTACACAAAATAGAATGAAGATTAATCTTTTAGAATGTGTTAATAGATTAAAAAATTTATTTATATCACTTTTACATTGAACTTAACAAATTTTCAAACTCGATTTTCTCGAAACGAAGGATTAAATGAAAAGATACTAGTCTCTCTTTTATTTCTAAATCAGTTACACGATACACTATATATTTCACGAAAAATCTTTCATATTTAATTGTGAATCTATACAATTTTTATAAAAAATTATAAATTAATCATTTTATATATATAGAATGAATCAATAAAAATTATTATCTAAAATGCAACTTTTTATTCGCTAATTGTATCAAAAAACATTTTGTTGCATAACTCATCACTATCACATTGACTATATATACATAGCTTCTTGAAAATATCATTACTCACTGTAATTATTTCTACATGATTCAGCATACTTTTCCAACTAACAAATTCCAAATTTATAAGTCTTATTGATCTCAAAATTTTTTATTTATATTTTAATTAACTTATTAACTATATATTAAAAAATTATCTAAGTGGAGCAAAGAATGTCCTTAATCTTTTTCAAATGCTAAATATATGTTTACAGCAATTTTAACTTTATAATTTTTTAACATTTGATAATTTTAAATTTAAAACATAACTTTTATCATATATATATATATATATATATATATATATATATATATAATATCTAATTCTAAATAAAAATATCAATATTTATAATTAATTCTCTAAGCACAGTATAAACTTATAAGAAAATCCTAGAATCGTTTTAATTTTAATAAGCGATTAATAAGATTTCTACGTTTTTATTATAAATATTGTTAACAATAAATATTCTACAGGATTTATATCAAATTTTTCATTTTTCAATACAGTTAATAATTAATTCTATTCAATATAGTCAAGAATATAACTAACTACATTATAGTTGATGATGAAAGAATGAATTATTTTTATTGTTAGTTGATAATTCCGAAAAAATAACATTTCACATGCATCAATTTAAATAATAATAATTTCTTTGAGAAGTATCGTTCCAATACACAAAATTGAAAATAATTCTACAGTACACTGCATTGCAACATACTTCTGCTCGTCAATTACAACCGACCTAGTACCGTGCCGCATTTTACTACATTTGTGGCACGAAATTCAATATATAATAGATGAGTTTTATTAATTTTATAAATTTATTGATTTAAAAGAGAAGAATCAATGACTTATTTTCATCATAAAGCTGTACTTATCTATATATCTATAGTGTATATATCTATAGTGTATATATATATAATATCTATTTCTTTCTGCTTATTTTTATCTGTATAGTTTCTACTTCCTCGTATATATATATATTTTTCAATTTCAAATTTAAAGTATAATTTCTGTCATATACATATTCCTGAATAAAAAATCTAACCTGTTCGAATCTTTATTTCTTTCCACTTATTTCTGCTTGGATTTACTTTCTATTCTTTCGTGATGTTTATACTTTCCAATTCCAAATTTAAAATACACTTTCCATCACGTACCTATGTACATACATTTCATTTTCCTGAATGAAAATATTAATTTTTATAATCAACCTGTGACAAATTAGTCGTAAATCAAATGGTATCATATTTAATAGATAATCATCATCTGAAGCAAGTAGCATTTATGCGAAACCGGTTTTCTGCAGGAATATTCCTTATCGTTGGTTTGAAACAAGTTTGAGACGTCCTGCTGCGAGCATGCGCACAATTTCATAGTTAATATACTTGTTTTCCAAAAAATAATATTAAAAGTTAATACGAATGACCCACTAAACCAGAATTCTAACTGTGTCAATACGCGAGATTATGCACGCATACACATCCGGCAATATAGCGCCTAGTAGCTCATTACTTACGCCCTTCTTTGACACGTACTACAATATAGAAGCGGAAAAGGGGACGTCGATCGATGATGATACACGTTACTCGTGTTGACTGGTACTTACACACAAGCATTGTAAAACTGAAAGTGATGCAACTTTTTATATATGACTCTGATCTTTGCAAATCCATCGATTGCAAAGTAATTTCATTTACATATGTAGACACAAACTTCCGTATTATAAAGTCGATTAAATGACCTTGCCTTTCTTATTTCAATAATGTCGAATTAAATAGTCAAGCGAATCAGTATTAAAATTTTTTAATCTAAAGAATTAATGATTATCGTACGTTTCTGCATATCAAATTTCAATGTATATAACTATTAAGAATTGCCAGTTACTGTTACAATTTCTTTAAAATAATTTGTGAATTGAAAAATTACTTAAGTAGAATAAAAAATGGTAAATTTGAAAAATATCTATTCGCTCCTTCCGAAATTCAATTTGTAAGAAAATGACACGAATATTTTTAACTTTGATATTTTTATAATGAATTTCCCTTAATATTGAATATACGTGATTTATAGTATTTAAATTTTTTTAATATAGTTATAATTGTGAATTTTTTCCAGTTATAATTGTGCATTTATTGGAAACGTCAAAATGTAAAATTGCACGGAATGTATATATTATAATATAAAAAATTTCTAAAGTGTAATACTTCCAATGATATTTATTATGAAAAACAATTTTTCATCAAGATTTTATTTTTTTTAATTATATAGTCAAAAATATGCACGAAAATCCGCAAATCAAGCTATAATTAATAGAACAAAATTTAATAGATGACATTAAATTAAACTTTAAAAAGCAATATTTTTTATAGCAGTATTTTCTATTTCAGCAGTCTTTTATACAGTACTGTGATACTTATGTAGCAGAGATATGAGATATCTGTTTGATTCTGATGCTTCTTTTCACTTTGAATACATAGAAAAATAATTGGTAATGAATTGTAAAATTCAATAATGGGTAAGGTATTGTAAAATTCATCGTAAACATACAGTAAAAAGAATGAATGATATTTATAGCTATTATTATGGATGTGTTGTCGTGAAAAGAGTTTATTTATGAATATATGAGTCTTCATACATATGTACTTACATTGAGTAGTGATCCTGACCTTTTGTTCGGAATACTCTATTGCTTCTGGGTTCAATTGTAATAAAATAATGCTAAAATTAAAAAAGCAAATTATTTTTAGACTCATATGGAATAATTTTATACATTGAAATGAAAAATAAAAATAAATATACGAATAAAAAATTCTCGATTTTATACGAAAATTATCAATTTATCATAATATGTTACATACCTATAAATTGAATTAATAATTTTATATTGTATATGTATTATAATTATTATATCATTTGTATTTTTACTAACTTATTATTAATATTATCAATATTATTATACGCGAAGGAAACAAGAACTTAATTTTGTCTAATGTTGAATCAAAATTTTATTTCAAAAATTTATTTTATAAAAAAGATTTCTTAAAAATATATATGTAAATATGTATGTAAATAATTTGTTAATAAAATTATTATATAACTAATAATAATCTTGTAAATAATATTGCCAGATTTGAGATTAAAAATTGTTACATAAGATGATATATAATTTTCTCTTACTTTAGAAATAACCTTAAAAAACTGTATGAAAATGTTTGATTATAATTAATATTGCTAAATTACTAATAAAATTTTACGATATATTTGTAAGAGGATATTGACAATCTATTGATGAAAATAATACAGTACAGATATGTATATCATAAACATAATTCAAAATCTCAATGTATCGACTTTTTCCTTATAATATATTTTAATTAATTGACGTAATATTCAATTTTTGAGAAAACATTTCACACAATTCATTATTTTTATGAAACAATGAACTTTAAGAAAAAAAGATTATACGTCCCTATGTAAATTAAACGTACGTATAACCAATTAATTAAAGAATGGGAAAGTTGTGTGTAAAAAATTAGAGAATGTGTAAAAAAATCTATAGAACGCTGAAAGACGAAATAGCTAACAGTAGATATACATAAGTTTATATACTTGTTAAGCAAGCTTTTTATATTTCGTATGGTATTAAACCATTAAGGATATTTAGTATTTAAGACCTGCTTAATATTTAAGGTCCTGCTTCATGTAACTTTACCATTTGTGTTTCTTATTATTTTAAAGTGACATTAATCTCTTGTAGGATCAAACGTAACGCATCAATATATAATTCTTAAATTTGTTGTATATTTACTTTTAAATTTATTGTACATACTTTTGTATTTATATCTGTTTACAGCTACCACATTAACTATGAAAATAAAAAAAAATTACGAGTAAATTGAAAGAATTTTATTAAATTCTGTCCAAACAAGTTAAATAACTATTATTAAATATATGTTTCTACATGACACAATACATGAAACCATTGGAAATTTATACAAATTTCAGAATAAAATTACAATTATTTAAAAAATGACTATCTACAAAGTCTACGAATTAATTTTAACAATTATATCAACAATTATGATTTATCAATGTTTATCGTACACTGATTAATTCTGGCCTTCGATTCGTAAAAATTTACGTACTATCGATCATCGAATCGGACTCACTTGAACGATCAGGAAGAAGATTCAAGGTCGAAGATCTTTCACAGCCTCGCAGGATATGATTACCTACCTGTACGAAGAGATCGAATCTATCTTTAACAGCAGCGTGCTTCGCGAACGAAAGAACATATGAACATTTTTTTAAATTTTTAATCAACAATTCTATATTAAAAATTTTTTTCTTTGCTATTTTTAAAACATATCTAAAGCATATAAAATGTAAAACTCTGAAATTACAAATTAAACAAAATTATTAAAACGGTAGGAAATAAAATTACTAAAACAAGAAATACTCGATGAAAAATCAATAATTTACATATCTTTTAATTATATAATTGCATGTGTATTATTAGTTACATATTAGTTACGTGTAATATATGTAATTATATAATTTAGTTAATACAAGTTAATACGATTTTAAATTAATGTTCAACGACAGAAAAATGGACCTATTAGTTGAAAAGAGTGTAAGCAGATGAAATTTTATTTAATCTTCTTTTAACTAACAAATCTATTTAAACGTTCTTTCTTTGTTATTTATAAAATTATTTAAATACTTAAAGTACACAGAACACAAAGCATAAAAATTACAATTCAAATTACTGAAACAAGAGAAAACAAATTATTGAAATAGGAGAGTTGCTTATGATCAATTAAAGATCAACAAGTTTTAAATTTAAATTATATAATATTGATTGATCTGTTTCAAATTATTAAAAAATATTATTAAGAATATTAATAAAGTAATTATTCAATATCCAATGACAGCAAAACAATTAGTCCTGTCAGTTTCTTCTTTAATGAAACAAAATACACGTAAGAGGATAAAAACGAACACGGTTGGATTGCAGAAGCTGGTTCTGTGTCGGTCTGTTTCTTAGAAAACAGCGAGAGAGGTATATCCGAATAGGTATCGTCCGGTCGTCTCCATTCCCAAAAGTAAAGGAAGATTTGACTTTTTGTTCCGATATTAACGGAACGGCGTTAACCCCGAGGGGCCTTTACGTAGTACAGACCGAAAGGGTAGAGGGGAACGTAGATATAAAGGAGAGAGCCCCGTGCTCCAGGGGCTTAGTACCGTTCAAAGATGCAGGCTGCTGAGATGATGCGTGGTACCAGAGTCGTTTACGATCTTGTGGTTCTAATATCTCTCTCGGTTGCCTATGTCCGTGAGTAAAAGGAATTTTTTGAAATTCCCACGTGTATCTAAATTTATATTGGTGCTTTATTAAATTAATACACAACAAGTGTTGAGTTCTTTGTGTGTCTTTAGAATATTTGTGATTCGAGTATAACGATCGGATGATTAATGGAAATCATCGAGAATATATCATAGGAAATATAGTGTATAAGTGTATAAAAGAAATAGCTAACAATGGGAGAAAGTGTGTTGAATGTTTCTTTAAACGTCAAGTTTTTGATACCAATGATCATGATGGATTGACGTTTATATTTTGTGCAAAATATTTATTTATGTTAATCCACAGAATTTGCCTATTGATTTATTTCGTGTGATATTCAGAAATCTAGACATATGTTAATGATTTAGGTATTTCTTGGCCTTTACCTCATTCAAGTTTAATAATAGTTTCTTCCTATAAAATATGATGGATTAAAGTTTATATCTCGTACTAAATATTTACTCATATTGATCAAAAAAATTTGGTTACTGATTTATTCCGTATGAAATTACGAAAAAGATTGTACGATATCCAGAAACCTAAATCGTTTATTAATTATTTAAATGTACTTCTTAAATATTTTGTTTAAGTTTAATGATAAAACTATTTGCGATTATAATTTTTTTACTATAAAATATGATGGATGAAGCTTTTATTTTATGCAAAATATTTGTTCATGTTGATTCACAAAATTTGAAAATTGCAAAAATAATTGTACGGTACACAAAAACTATATATCAATATATCAATGATTCAGACATACTTCTTGAATACCTCATTTGAGCTTAATAATAAAACGATTTGCAATTATAATTCTTTTCAATAAACTGTAAAAGATTAAAATTTATATCTTGTACAAAATATATATCCATGTTAATTTACAAAATTTATTTATTCACTAGCTTATTTTGCACGATATTTAAAAATCGTGAAAGAAATTATACGATAGTCAGAAACCTAAACATGCTTCATTTATCATTTAGATATATTTTTTGGATAACTTATTCAAGCTTAATGACAAAACGATTTGCAGTTTATAAATAAATAAATTATAAATGGAGAACTAATGCATGCTGTCATCGCATTATGATATAAATTATAATTATTATTTTTTAGAATCTAAAACTTGCTTCGTTTCAGTTGAAAATGTAGTTAGTCTCTGATTCGATTCTAATTTTTTCTAGATTCGTACCCACTTCAAGTATTACCTGTCATCCCGGGCTATATTCCGGTTTATATAAGGCACGGTGATCAACCACTGGAGGAAATAAATCTCGCGTTAGCCGAGGCATTTCACGAAGGACCGAACTTATCTAAGGTGACCTAATTAACTTGAATAATCACGATAGATTATGTAAAGCATAATCTTGTTAATTTGTAAAAATAAATTATAAATTTAATAACTAATAGTTCAAATTAATTTTTCGGCTATTATTGAAAAGATGTATATAATTTACTTTCACCACAATTCTCACAATTCACTTGACTAATTTAATAATAATAAGTGACATAAATGAAAAAAAATAATTTTAATAGCTAATAATCAGCTTCTTGCGAACTAAATTTTCAGCTAGCATTGAAAATTAATAAATTCAATATTAATAAAAATATTGGAACTATTACAAATATATAATATAAATTATTTTTTCAAAACTAATTTACTACAGAGTGCGTAGTATTCTTGTAATTTATAAATTTGTAAAAAAAAGTTATAATTCTAATGGCTAATAGCTTTTTACGTTCTGCAACTGATGCTAAAAATTAATAAATTCAATGTTAATGTTGCAATGCATTATAACTGCTAGAAATATATGCATAAGTAATTTTTTCAAATAATTTCAGTTTCTTACTTTTGTTAAATAACAAATAATCATAACCCAACTATGATATTGAAGTTATGACATTTATAGTCAAGTTCCTTCAACTGCTATTATAGAAGACCAATTTAGATGATATTTCTGATTCTCTGGATATTATTTCTGACGAAGATGAAGTGAATAAATACAGTGTTAATACTAACGATTAAACAAGTGAACAATCAGTTTAATTCTCAAGATGCGAAGAATATCAAATTAAAAGAGGAGGATGTAAGAGAGGAGAAAGATATCGAATAAAAATGAAAATAAATATCCGAGAAAAATAATTGCATCAAAGCCTGTGTGGTTAAAACATGACTTTTATTTCGTATATTTTTCATGCAAATATTAAAAATATTACAATTCAGAAACGTATATAAACGTGTCATTAAAATATACATCAAAAGACCTTCAAGAAAGTGTGATTATTTTTTATAAGTCGTATATTAACATGCTGACTGCCATGAAATTAATTCTTCATCAATTCATCAATTTCTTTTTTTCATATTTTGTCTAAACGTAATATTTAATTTTTAAAAAATATTATTTTACAATAAAAGTATATTTTCCATTTTATGGTATTATCTAGTATAAAATTCATACCATTTTAATCATTAAACTGCGGATTTTTACGCAAATTCTCTGAAATCAATCATAGAAATTAAACTTACATAGAGATTTACTTTACCCACTAATATTCTAACGAACGGAACATATTTCTATATATTGTACATTTTGTACATTATTGAATTTTTAAATTTTGCATAAATGTATAAAAATCTGATTAATAATTTTTTATAGGTATAGATACATCATGACAGTATTAATTGATTTCTTTTGTGTTATTAAAAATGGATATTGCTTCATGCTAGTAACATGCGCATTAATGAAGGATGATGCGAGAGGACGGAAAAAATATTACCATCAGTTCGATTATACCGTAGTAATTGCCTTTATATCCTATACATTTTCGCCTGACATCTGCATAAATGGTTAATCTCAGGGGGAAATCGATGACTCATTAAATCGCTTGTGTTCTTCTCACTTATCCTATCATAATATATTAATAGCGGTAATCTAATACTTTTAATGACAACCTCAAATAACTTGAAATTGGAAAAAAAAATCATTTGTGTAAATCCCTTATTATAAATCGTGTACATGCACAAGTACATTATATAGAATAAACTATATACACTTACATTAAACTTATCGACTAAAGATATAAAAATCATGCAAATAATAGCAATCTTAATTCATTAAGAACCAATATTATATTAACGCAACATTTCATTTGCAATTATTTTCAATCAATAGTATTAAATTTTATCTTCTATCTTTTATAAAATTCTAAGAATTCAATCATTTAATAGTTATTCATCGTACCTTAAATTTTATAATTTTACGAATTTTAAAAAATTGAAAAAATATGGTAAATTCTAACATTATATTATAATAAATTATTATTTAGTTTCTAATGAATAAATAGAAGAATCGCTAAAATGATTAAATTTTAAATGTAAATTATAGAAGTACATATATACATAACAAAATATACGTTTTAACATGAAAAGTATATTTTAGAAAACACTCCTTTCTTATATATTGGATATATAAAATTATATTCATCGAAATATCATTGAGATTGAAAATATGCGGTTTATAATTATAAACATTGCTGAATGTATTATTGATAAATATTCCAATAAAGTTCCAATCACATCTGAACACAAATAAAATAATTAAACTATCTTTATATTTTTTCTTTTCGATGGAACTGAATTAAATACATTGTAATATTAATCAATTTTGTGAGTGATGTATTGAATCATTAACAAACAAATTTACGTCAATTCTATCATTTATTTTTGTTACGACGGGTTGGTAAAAATATAATACAAAAAATTTTAAAACGAAATATATTTTTTTACGAATATTTTGCAAATATAAAATATGCAATTAAATTTACAAAAATTCACTTATTAAAAAATACTTTAATGATTTCATGTTTCAATCAGAAGTTATTACCTCCTAATGAAAAAGAAAATCCAGAAGAATTTTATTGAAATGAACGACTAAAATTATTATTTTATTTTTAAGGTTAACTCATTAGCTAAAGAAGAAAATGAAGATCTTAAAAACTTGAAGATTGATATTGAAGAAGAAATCAAAAATTTAGACAATACACACGATTCCAATCTTTCTAAATCGTCGTCAGATGAGTCGAATCAAAAGAATGATGAACGAATTTTTAATGCAATTAAAATGGACGATCGAATCATCACTGATGATTCAACGACGATATCAAAGGATATCCTGCAACATCTTGCTGAAGAAGCTCTTACAACTCCATTTACAATAAATGATAAATCACCTATCAAGGAACAACCAGTCCAGAATATTATATCTAATGTTCAAAAATTGTCGCATTTATCAAAAATATTATCGACACCGGAAAAGGAACAAACGGAGGATCAATCTAGAAATGGATTCGAAGTGAAGATGATAATATGATTGGAATTAAAATCATAAAATGATAATATACCATTTATAGTGAGACTTATTTATAGCAATATGGACAGTATAGAATTTTGTGATACAACCTGTCCGATGGATTTTAACATTCAGATGTTTATTGTCAAGTGTTATAAATCGAATTACATTATTGTGTATCATTGATCTATGATAATAATACGAGATGCAAATATGCTCGAATAAAATACATTTATCTCTCGATTTACGCGATATTTTTTATATGCGACTTTTTTTTTATTCACAATAAATAATTTCACTGTTTGCGCGGCTTTTTATACGCATTCAGAAAATATATTTTTCTATAATCTTCCTTGAATTTATTATATATCACCGAGATGCAAATTCTTACTTAATTATTTCAATATTTCTTGATTAGACACTGATAGCGAATAAAATTTATTTTAATTCTTCTGAATTTTTATTATCTTTTTTCTTGTGAAAATATGTGAAATAAATATTTTTATAATTTATACCAGTTTTTCTTTATAATATTTTTTTTCATACCAGCAAAATACGTGACTTTATTCTGCATAAAAAAATCGCATGAAATGAACAATTTGCATAGATCAAGCGTGCTTCCAAGATAGACTATAAAATAAACTGAACTGTATCGAATTACGTTTATACCGAATACTTTATAACAACACATCGGAATTGGAAGAAAAATAGCGAAAAAATTTGTTAATTATATTGTACAATTTTATTTCCTTCTAACTATTTCAGAGATACAACTACCGATATAGTTATCGTATTTACATGTATTGTTTACTTAACGAAAGATAATAAATTCAAAATTATCACCGGACATTCGAACCTTTGACAAAACGTGATTATTTCTTCGATAATTCGTTAGCGACTTCCTTCTGACTGATTGACTTTTTCATTCTTGTAAATGTTTTTATGCATTTCTATTCTATAGTTGTTATTAGCGAGATTTAAAACAAGCAATGCAGGGATCACGTTAACTCCGTTGATTTCGGAAATTTTCGGAGTAGTTTTTATGTTTTTAAATATATTCTCATCGATTCCTATATTCAAATGTGATCGTTGATCTTGAAGAAATCTTTCACTCGATAATATGAATGTATTGTTTCCAAATTTACAAGCAAAAGCTGGTAGGTTTTGTTTCACTTCTGGTATGTAAACATCACGAATTGCTCGACAGTGAATACTTGATAACTTCGTCTGTCTTTCTGACAAATTCTGGGAATATTTGTCTTTATTTCGATTTATAAATTCGGAATGTAGCTGTTCATCCTCCATTCTTCCCCCGTTAATTTTCGAATTTCTGGTATCTTTCGACGTACTGTCAAAAATATTTGACTTTAAATTGTGATATGTCGAAGGTTGATTTAAAGTGGCCACTTGAACTTTAGCGATTTTCGACAATGAGAATATCAAGCACAATTCCTTACTTTCATAAGGACATACGTGCTTGCTTTCGCTTAAAAATTTCTTTTGATCTTTTTCGTTACAATCTCCAGTACAAGCATTGTGGTTTATTTTCCCGCTTAAGCGGTCAGTTTCGATTGCCTTGAAGTCGAAGTTCTTATTTACATATTGATCTTGAGCTCTTGAAGCACTATTTATGACGTTAGATTGAAAATTTGGATTTACAATCGCTTTGCCTTCAATATATAGAATAAAATTGAACAGTATCACAGTGAAAACTAATAATTTACGAGGCATTTTGACAGGGATGAGCAACTTTCACACTGTTATTTTTTCGTGCACGTATGTATCTTGAAGCGCCCAGTTACAGTCCTCGACGGGATAGATACTGACTGTGCCAGAAAAACAATGTGAACGCAAAAGCAAGCAAGGTGCATGGAGACTGAAGATTGGGCCGTTATGTCTACTGTGTTCATTTCGTGCGCGCTGACCTTATCTCCTGTTTGGACATTGTTTGAATGTCATTGAATTTGGTTCTACTTTATCAAGAAATTGACATCGACTTTGATCTTGCATTTCGAGGAACATTTCATAATTCATCTTCAACACATAACTTAGTACTGAAAATACATAAAAAATAATGTACAAAATATTATTCACATAATTTTAAGATATAAGTAAAAAAAAATTTTAAATATATTATGAATAGGAACAAATGTAAAACGTATTACATATTTCTTTTTTATAAATTTGGAATTAAACATGCTTTTCAGAGTTATAATATGCAACTTGATTGTTATATTAATAATGTTATATTAATAGTATTTTGTAATAAATAGATTATTATATAAAGGAAAGAGACATACACATTATATTTTTTACCTGTAGGTCATATTTAAAACTCTCAGTATGTTAATATCATACATTTATATGTATGTCGAATAATGGAAATTTGAATGCTAGGAAACATAAAGGTGCGTCCACATTTGTTATTATTTATTACTACATACTACATACGTTACTTAGAGGTAACGTATTTAGAGGTAATGAGATTTCATGCAGATCTCATTTCTAAACCTGTTTATTACTGATATTTACATAAACGAGGAACTTTCAAATATTAATTAATCGCGTTCCAATTGAACAGATGATAATCAAGGCTCGGACTTGGTCGATCTTGGTATGCAAAAAGGTCTTATAAATACATCCTTTAAGCGGCTTATTTTTCTGACATTAATCAGATCAGCCGAACCAAATAAATTACGATACATGAAACAATGTCTTTGTTTCTTACCTAGAATAGTGGATAACGGTAATGGGGTAAGATATGGTAACAAATCTGAACGCACCTTAACATATACTTAATTACATACTAAAATTCTCAATATTATAAAAACAAATTATAAAATTATAATATAAAATTTTAAAAAACGTAAAGTATATATTTATTATAAATATTCTATATATTAATATATATAGATTCTACGATATATTATAGATTCTAAAAATATATTAGTATAGTATTATATGTACTTATGTATATATCATAAATTGCAGTAAAGTTTCTTGAGAACTGCTACCCTCATATCACCGTAACGTTATTAGTTAAAAGAATTTGTAAGTACATAATTCTTCACGTTGAAACTTAGTTTTAATAAAATGATTTTTCAGTTAATATTAAGTGTCATATAGTACGTTATTTTTTAAATAAAATATAATGAAATTGCAACACATCACGATCATTGACATTATATGCGCGGCACAGATGCGCAATGTGATGTCAACAACGTGTGTATAAAATGTAGATTGTGCCTTTTACGTTGCACATATTAGTGGAAATGTGCATATTTTATTATTATTTCTCTATTGATGGCGTGATTCTGTAATTTTCCATTTATTATCAAGTAAGGATTATCATTATATTGTAACAGAAACTATTGATTTCGAAGGTTAATACAATTTATGACTTTTATTAGTATCTTAATCATTACTTCTCTCTTTGTATTTAAAGATAAATACGAACCGGATTAAAATTCTCAAATAAAATTGTTATTTAAAATTGTGAAAAATAAACACAATCAAAATATAGCACTAAAAAAATACCTAACCTAACAATTTTGTAATTATTACTTGATCTTCATGCTATCACATATTTATCTCACATGTTATCAATTTAATTTTTCAAATTTACAGTTGTGACAAAACTAAAATAACATGGCTGGTCAACAACACCCATTTCCTTCTGGGTTCCCTAGTGTACAACAATCTGCAATGAGAACGCAGTTTGGCGGAGGACAAATGGTATCTGGCTTAATGGGGCCACAACAAGGTAGTAAGTACAAGGTGGTATAAATACCAATTAATTAAAAGATAGCCAAGAGTTAAAGCAAATGTTAAAGAAATACAGTAATATCGAAAGAAAATATTAATAGGTATGGTGAATCCACAACAATTTGGAGTTGGTGTAGGAGTTGGAGTTGGTGTGGGTGGAGTAGGCTCCAATACTATGGGTATGCCTAGTGCTCAACAAGTATTGGCACAGCAGCAACAACAACAACAGTCTGCAATGCAACAACAAGTACAACAAATGCAACAGGCACAATTACAATTACAACAACAACAACAAGCTGCATTGGTACAACAGACTAATCAAGGAAGCAACCAAGCTACAACACCACAAACACCTGTACCTCCTACACAACCACCACCACCTCAACAACAACAACAACAACACAATAAGGAATTTAACACTGCCAGTTTATGTAGATTTGGTCAAGAAACTGTACAAGATATTGTTAGTCGTACCTTGGAAGTCTTCCAAACATTGAGAGTTCTTCAGTTACCAAATGGTAAAATAAAATTACTCAATTATTTTTAATAATTGTGACACATTTAATTATATTATATAACTATAATATACAATTATATTATAACTTTAGGTATGGCACAAGGAGCTAATTTAGCTAATGAAAAAAAGAATAAAGTACAGGAGCAACTAAGGACTCTTAAGTTATTATTTAGACGTTTGAGAGTAATTTATGAAAAATGTAATGAAAACTGTCAACTTCAAGGTATGGAATATACACATATAGAAAGTTTAATTCCTTTAAAAGAAGAATGGGATATGAAATCCGATGAAAGAAAAACTTCTGAAGCTTATAGACTTGCATGTGAAGAAAGCAAAGAAATCATGGAGGTGAGTATAAAGTTTGATATAAAGAATTGTAAACAATAGTTTTTTCTTATAAATTAAAATGTCATGTATTTAACTTTTTCAGCAAGTGGTATTAAAAAACAGGCATCTTAAAGAAATCATTGATCATCTAAGACGTATTATTTCAGAAATAAATACAATGTTAAATATGCGTCGATCTTGAACTATAAAATGTAAATAAATATTTATATAAGTTATTAAACAGCAGCGTTGAAAAATAAAAATATTCTTTCCTATGTAATATAAGAAAATTAGTATTGCTTACTTGTGTTTTGAAAATTTATTATGCTTTATTAATATCATTCACATCCAGATAAATAATGTCATTTGTTCTTAAAACAGCTTCTGGAATCGTGCCTAATGGTGTCTCCAAATTCCTTACATACATTTCCAAGTGGTCCACATCAGAACCTCTAAATTCTGCAGAAACCCGTGTATTTTCATATAGATGAAATTTTACTCGTTTACCTATAACAAATAATATACAATTTAGTAGTTTATAATACACTTTTATATAATTTTAATTGATTTTAAAATGTATATAAAAATAATTTTAATTGCACATGTAATTTTTTTGTTTCATATTTCTAAATTGTTTCATTTGTAACATTTATAACATAAAAATAATTAATAATTTATTCTCCATTATATTTACGTTAAAATTTTAAATTTAGGCAAATTTTTTGATACTGGCGCCACATTTGAGAAATTTTGTACATAACTGTACTGACTTCCTGAAGAATAGGCATTATAAAAACTTATACAAGATTACACATTTATAAAAACGTTAGATCAATATTTTTGTGTTTGATTAACCCGGGATTACCCACCTGGGGGTCTAGGGGCCGGGATGCACTAGACCCCACGTGGGTAATCCCGGGTTAATGAAAACAGAAATAGGTTTAAAAAGTAGAAATTCGTACCAACAATTCCAGTAATTATACGTAGAAATCGTTCACGTAGAAATGCACGTGCTTCTTGTTTTTCAGTAGTTGCAAATTCCATATTCGTATTATTTCCATTCAATTGTATATTATTTTCAACCGAATTCGTCATTTTGTCGGAAAATTTGTTGATTTCTAAAAGTATCAACTGCTTCTATGGCGGAACTAAAACAGTACAATATATAGATAGTGTCGCTGTAATGCCCGCCAAATTTGAAAATTAAAATATAGCAATTCGACATTGTACGCGTATTATTTTTTAAATTATGATTTGTATTTGAATTTATATTTGTACTTAAATAACATATTTCTATAAGTATTTAATATTATTGTTGTAATTAATAATAATGTTAAAAAATTACATATTTATTATATGTAACAAAGACCCACATTCTAATAAGAAGACTAGATCATCGTAATTAACATAACGGTATTTAAAAAATACACTTTCACAAGATAAAAGATGAGGGCAACCCGCAGGTTTTAGATTCTCTAAAATAGGTTCCTTAGTTTCTTTTCATTCTCATTCAGATCGTTGCACAGTAACAATGAATTTCTCGACTTTTGTGCTCTTAATTGTAGTCTTTATTAATCACAGCAGTAAGTATTTGCATTTATATTGAATATTGATAATAATAAGCTCTTTTATATTCTAGTGGAATTGTATCATTAATTGTTATTAATTATTATTATTATTTAGGAATACGTTATAAAGTCTCAGCAACGACAGAAAATGTAAAAGTGACACGTAGATCATTAGGAATAACTACCGACAGCGACGACGTTCAAACATCAGAGAAAGAAATCTCTCAGATGGATATATATTCGAAACAAAACTTGATAAAATTACAAGAATTAGAAAGAATTGCGAATACAGAATTTGACGGTTCAAATAGAAAATCTAAAATTTTAAGAAGTTTAGCTTTTCTAGCTGGTTTAAGTGTCGGTGGTTTAGCAGGTGCAGCATCATCCGATATAAAAACCTATACTAAATTGCCACCGTTAAGTGTGAACGTCGATGCTTCTCGAATTTCACCTCAAGTCGCTGCAATTTATGATCCTTATCCTTATGTGTCATATCCTTCTATATTTGCCACTTCTTTAGGAGTTTATCCGTTTTGGGATTTACTACGATTACTATCAACCAATGGATTAAAATTCAATCCGCTAAACAATAATGATGAGTGTGTACAAGAAGCACAGAAAATTGAGAGCATCAGAGCACCGAGCAACGCTGATAGTGACAAGAATAAAGAATCGGAAGTGAAAAACGATCGAAACGTGGAAGAAAAGGTAAGAATTTAGTAAAATGAATAAATAGAAATTAGAGCAGAAAATTATTCGATGTTTTATTTTTTATTGAATTTATTGCAATTACAATTTAAGTTTATGCATTAATGTAAATGTTTTATATAAATATATTTATACTTTCAAGCACATTTAACTTTCACTTGTGTTCGGTAACTTTTATTAGCTTTATATTATTTAATTTATATGACAATTTTATTTTTTATAAATTTTTCATTCAATAGAAATTGATTTAATGTGTTTATAAATTGTTACTAAAATATTTAAAAAATTTTTATAATTTTTTGCTAAATTTTATAAACGTGGAGGAAAATTATACTGTTGTAATATTTCATGTAATATAAATATAAATATGTTCAATTATTCATATAAATATGGTATATGGATTTTGAAATTAATTTTTTCTACACATAATTCAATATTTTTCCTTAATTAATATTTTCTAGAAAATGAAATTACATTATAATATCATTATACACAGTTAGTTATAGGACTGACTTTTGTTATAAAAAATATTTTAAAAAGTAATTAATAATTTATAATATTTTTCATTTTTTATTAATTTTTTATTAATAGATGGCATCACCTAGTATTGTATGCATTATGCAAAAAAGAGTTAATGAAAAACAAAGCTCGGTGAAAAATGTTATCAAAAAAAATATTAATGATTTGTCAGCGACCTCAGGACGACAATCTCTAAATAAAACAACTTCGACGAATACTACGCAAAATTCAACGACGGATAATCAAACAAATCCACCATCTTATGGTTATTACTACGGTGGATATCCACAAAACATAAATCACATCGATGTGACTACAAATTCATATGAATATCCATATCACGATTACGAACATATTAATTATAATTTACCTCCCTATGATAAACCAGAGAATTTTTATTCAGATAAATATCATTATTATCCTGTTCCTGTTGATTCTTATCCGTCAAGTCAATTTCACCAAGAACGAATTCCTGGATACTTGCCTGGTGATTACAAAAAATTCTTGTATACTTCAGATAATATACCACCAGTATACACCAACAGTGATTTTAGACCTCTGGTGTAGGGATACTGTATTCACTGCGTAACCATGTAAAACATGTTTATAACAAAAATGATAAATAAAACTTTTTACTTGCAAATTATTAAAATAATTTTTACGAAATATTTTACAGCATGTAACTAAGCATTTTATTCAATTAAATAAAAGGATTATTTCTATTAATAGTAATAGCACAGATGAGATATACGAAACATAGAAGGCTCATATATTTCATCTGTGGTAATAGTAGTAGAGTAATATTGTTAATAGAAATAATTACATTCTTCATGATTAACAATGTTATTGACTATCTATAACGCTGGATATATTAATAATTGCGGATTGCTTTATTAAACTGTTTCTCTGACAAACATATTGCCTTATAATTCACAATTAATATCAATATTAATAGATATTAATAAAATGGTGAAAATGTTAATATTATTTATTATTTTAATAATCCTGTATCGTTACGTAAATATAAGGATCACATTGTATATAATATTTTTACTCAATGATATAATCATACAAGTGCCGTAAGCTGTTAAGAACTAAATTGTTTGAAAAGTTCATAGTGAAATATAGAAGCAAGAAATATTAAATATTAATAATTTCCCTCCTTTTGATGACATTTTACTATCTATTAATCTAATAACTGTTTGTTTCAAAAATTGTTTAATGGATTCTTTCGAGCAGTACACTAAGTTCTATGATAAAAAATTTTATAAAGTAGATAAATAGGATAGAGCATTTTAATTAAGATTCAATATTTCTTAATTTAGCCATTATTTAAAAAAAAAGCAATATTTCTTTTGAAACAATATTTGGATATTTTTAATTATTGCACTTAATGATCAAATAAAAATTGAAATTCATTTGAATTTTGTGTTATTTGATATTCTTCTTGCATTCTACCGTATATATAATTTTCAATAGAATTTTATATCTGAATGGTTAGAACTGCTACCGACTTTCTGAATAATCTAATACATTATACAAGTTCGAAATTAACATATACGTTAAATATCAATCACATATTGAAATTTTTTTATATTTTTATGATAAATCAATAATTATAATTGTCGATATTACGTTGTAAAATGAAAAATTTGCATATTTTCATAATTTCTATCATTATATGGAATAATTCTTTTATACTTTAATATTTATGTTTTTAGAAATGTATTCAAAATATTACGATATGAATAACTCATTAAAGGAATTAACAGAACTTTTTTGAAAAATAGTAGTCAACCAAACTAATGACACTTTTATGATATTGAACAAATGAATAATAAATGTCAAAATTCTGGTAAAAAATATATGTATGAATATATAAACACATATATAATATTACATACATGGACAAGTAATAATTCTTTAAAATTCATTAGAAAAAGAAAAAGCGCAATTTCTGCAAAATAAATACCTAATGGAAATATTAATACTAGAAAAAATAGACAGAAAAAGATGAAAATATTATTAATGATATGAAAGATTATTAATGAACATGAATATATCTATGACGAAAGTGGCAATTATTTCAAGGATATGAATAAGACAAAAATAAATTGAAAAGCATTTGAAAATGAAGATGGATCAAGCATAATGGAATTACTTGCTATTAATGCAAGACATAAGATAAGTGTGTATCATACAAATATTGGAAACGATAACAAACATTAACGAATTTTGTCAATAGCAATTAGTTATCACTATATATCACCATATATTATGTATACATATACATCGATTATGAGTATTATTATATAATTGTGTATTCAATCGTGTATATATCAAATAATTATTAATATTATTATATAATTGTGTATTCAGTTTTTATAATGTAGTACATAATAGTATTTTAAATTAAAATAAAAATATTCGTGATTATAAGATATTGTTTCTTAAATATTTAACTCTTATTTTAGACATAGAAATATTTGTTTCATGAAAACGTTAAAAGTGTTTCACGGTTATCAAATTACTTTTTTCTCTTTAACATTTTGTATGTAAGTATTTTATAAACATTGTTAACCAAACATTGTTTCTTTAAAATGAATCCAAAAGAATCGAAATCCAAAGCCAATTTGTGTAAATAATTTCTCATTAAAAATAACTTACACCATGTAAATATTATTTTATTATCGAAATCTTTAATTGATGGAATAATTTAGTCATTATAATATAATTACTATATCATATTTATCATGATATTATAACTAAACTATTCCATTGATTGAAAATTATAACAAATATAAAAATATGTTTGTACGACACAACACATTTTTAATGTAAAATGATTTGCATTGATTAACGTTTAAGGTAATGGACGAAATAATCAAATGTTGCTAGAAACAATGTAAGCGACGCGGTCTTCCGTTATCGTATGAGTTCGTACACGAAAATCGTTCAAATCAATAGATTTTTCGCCCAATTTATTGTGATTGAGGTTACGACTGTTACACAATATAAAGAATCTTTCGCAATCATTGTAAAATATATTGTAAAATATATGAAATATCAGTGGGCCTCTCGACCATCAGTCAATCATAAGATTGTCATTCTGTAATTCTAATGCATCATTGGCAAATCATCCTTCACATTTCAATTATATACTATTATCAATATTGAATATGGAAAATGTTCAGAATAGTGAACAATACCAGTTACTGTCCGAAAATCTCGAGACTTATTTTGCATCGTATGTTAATAAATAATATTTAATTATTAATTGTAAATATAAGCACTAATAACAATTATATATTCTTATAAAGACCCTGTCTAAAAAATAATAGTGATCAGCCAAATCGTTTTTCTTAACAAATCGATTTTTCTCAAGTTCTTTGTTAACTATATATTATTTGAGCATATATTCATGAATTATACAATTGTCCTAAATTGCTACTACAACTAACAATAAGAGAAAAAAATTAATGCAAGTTGCAGGTTACCTTTCTGCACAATACCCGAGTAATGGAATGTAAATTATAATTCTTTTTAATTGTTGATTAATCAGCAAACTCTCCCGTCAGAATCTACCAATCGGACAGCGTGGTTCGCAGGGAAGAAACCTGTTTTATTTTCGGACGAGTTTGGAGGGCTGGGCTTCTCGTCTATTTCGAGAAGGCCGCCACTGCTGATATTGTGTTTCTAAAGACGCGAATATTTTGCAGCTTTTACGAATGGCTTTTCACAAAGAAAATTTTTCTTCTGATCTTTGTTATTCATTAATTATTCGTTTATTTACTCATCATAAATTAAAAGTATTTTAATTATATTTCTCAATCGTTATTATTATTATTAAATTTTTAATAATTTCTTTTTATTATTAAATCTTTAATAATTAAGAAATATTAAAGAAGTTAGATAGTAAGATATTCTTATTTAATCGAAGAATTATATTTTCTTTTTTATGATATAGGTATTCCAAAACAATATGTTAAAATTTTTAAAACGATAATTGTGAATTTTTTATGGGAATAATTCAAAAAGTAGGATCCAAGCTTTTTCACTTATTAAATATTAACAATAACAAAGATATTTCATATATTTACATTATCATACAATCTATGTATTCTTGTACCTTTAATTTGTAACATAAAATCCGCGGTCTACTGATAACACATATTTTACATATTTTTAAAGCGAGAAAGAAGAATGTTCAATAACACTTTATTACGTAAAGAAATTATAATTGTTTTGATAAAATCCAGTAAACATTAAAGAAGTGCAAAAACCTATACACATACTTCGTTATTTTGAAACTTAATGTATGAATAGGGGTAGGCTCGATATATTGGCACAGTGTTGCGTGCGCGGTTATGCAATAAGCAAATAGGAAACGATCAACTTCCTTCACGGAAGCGTTAACTCTTTTTTGAGAGGGGAAGGGGCTGTCGATATTATCACGGCAATGTGCTAATGGACATAGTTCTTCAGAAACGGCATAGATTATCTATTGCACAAGTTCTTAAAGGGTGCCAATGTATTTGTTATTTTAGATCATTTAAATAGTTTCAAATTTATATAACATGAATCGATGGTGAATCTCTGTATTGTTATGTGAGGAAGCAACTGACTTTTTTCCCTTTTTCTAAGATATAAACTTACTCTATTTTGAATTATTGTATTTTACTCTACACAGCGTCCGATAGATTGTCGCGAAGGTATCTATGCGATCAGATTAGAGTGTGTCTCTTTAGGTCTAAATATATAACGGGTGTCAGGGTTGAACGCCCTGGGATTTCCGGTCTCCATCATGCGTACTTTGATTTTCCGTTTTTTTTCCACTTTCAGTATGAGCACTTCTACTCTCTTCATCTCCTGTCACTGTTCCTCCTTTCTCCACTTTTTTTTCTACGTCGCTCGTGCTTTTTTCCACGCGAAACCTAATAGCCTTGCATCCTCTAGGACACTTCAGGACTATTTCCTGCGTGTCGGACAAACCGGATGAGAAACCGCAAATGTAAAACTCCACAGAGTGTTTTAGTGAAACGATATGCGAATATTGCGTTCGTGTATGTTAAAGAAACAATTATTAAAGGGCATGCAATTCTTTTCAATCAATTTATATTTTTCATTTTGTTGCTATAGAAGGAAGATCCCGACGATTTGCCTAATGTTTTTTCATCATGTCTTCAAAAAATTTCATAATTTTATAAAATGTAAAAAAATTGAAACTTTTTAACTAGTTTTCCATGGGCTAGACATAATTGGAAGTACGACAAATGATTTGATTTGTAAACCTTCAATATGTGATTGAAAACAATATAAAATATAAAACTCTCATGAAGATAATTAATACTTTTTATGAGTCTTTTAAGCATATTTTACGTTTATTTTATACCGTGTATTACATCTTATTGAATATTTGTGCACATTTGTAACGAGGTTTTTTCTCAAATTGTACTTGCAAATAAATAAATATATATATATATATAGTATAAATATATTTACAAGAGCAATTTGATGTAATGAATTATAAATAAATAATTTGCGTGTCTTTTCTTAAATTTTATATTAAAAATTATTTATTTTAGTTTTAATTATACATTTCCAAACAAATTAGTAAACGATCAATATTTAAAAACATTTACAGGAACGTAAAAAACCGTTCTTATAAATAGAAAATTATGTAGAAAAAAAAATTTTAAAATGCAGAATTCCACAGAATACACATAATATGAAAAATATATAAATTATTCAAAGTATTATAAATATGGTTACGAAAAGAACTGTAGTCCATTTTCTGTGACAGATCATTTGATAAGTGAAATTTTTCATTAACTTGATGTGTATTATTAAAGAATATTTTATTTTACTCTGTTTATTAAAGAATATTTTATTTTACTAGTAAAAGTATTTTTTAACGTGATACAAATTCTACATTTTGCCCGCATAAAAATTCGCAGTGTAATAAAAATGTAATAAAAAATATGTAATAAAAAATGTAATTTTTCATAAATGTATAAAAAATAACAATTTTTTTATACATTTATGAAAAATTTGAAGGCACAGAAATACACAGAATGTACATAATACGCAAAAATATGTAAATAAACTCAAAGTATTTATTATAACTATTGTTTAATAAACAAATCAATTGTTTATTTAGGTTCCATTTTAAATCACTTCTATAAAAATCTGAAGCTAGATAAAAATCCACAATATGAAATTTTATCAGAGGAACATCTCATTCGTAGATAATAAAAATGTCGATTCATCTCTTTGGGCCGAATATCTCGACGTTTCTTAAGGGTGCACCTCATCGAGTATGCAACGACGACGAAACAACGTATGTAAGCATACTATCTACAAAATATGTTTTGGACACACGCATTTTGATCTTGCTGCATATGTATACAGAGGCGAAAAGGTTCGTTCTGTGTGTAAATGCACTACGCTCGGGTAAGAACTCTGGGTCTCGTATATGGGGGACGACAGAGAAGAGAGACAGCTGTGGGGCAGCTGGCAGCGCGTGCCACGAACCTATGGGGTCTCCTTCAAACGTAGACGACGATGATATCCTATACTTTGTGACACGTAACTTACGGCAGGTTTCGAACAATGCTACGAACAGAGGTTAACGATTCTGCAGAATCGATGAAGAGATTGGTTGAATTATCTTTGCTATAAGATTGTCTATAAGATTGTTTAAAAGCACTAGTTTAGTTGTGTCTTGCTGTACATAGTCATTTCGTGTGCCTATATATGGAAACATATGCCTTGGAAACTTTGGGGGTTACTCCACGTGATATTGATTCCTTTATACAACAAACGGTGGTAAATAAGATTATTTTGTTTAATTTAGACATTTATTTAAAATTTATTTAATTATAGATTAAATTTATTTAATTATAGTTTAATTTAGACATTTATTTAAAATTTATTTAATTATTATATTATTATTATGTGATAGTATTTATTTAATACTTGTTAAGGACTAATGTTGCATTAATGCAACAATTCATTTGCAAATTCAATTTAATCAGTTTATATTATCAAGTTTTATTTTTTAATATTGGACTATAAAAAGAAATTTCAAAGATCCACTTAATATCTTTTCTCGATGTATCTTTTATCTAAGTTCTATAATTTTATCATTAAATTATGATAAATTATTGCTTAGTCCTTAATCGACCAAGATATTTTTTATAGAACAAGATATTGAGAAGCATTGGAAGCAATAAATTCATTTAGATATTATTTAAAATCAAATTTGAATTTAAACAGTCTTAAATATAAATGTGCAATTAAGAACATTATGCATTGAAAGATACGTCAGTTGCTAAGTTGAAAAATCTTATATTTCTTTTATCTATTATTGTTTACTTTTTTTTTCATAATTTGTTTTACTTGTTTATGGAAAGTGAGAATGAGAAACTGGTATTGTGTAAGATTGAACGGGACGTTGGGCTTCCTTGAAAGTTTTTCACCCGCTCTAAAGAAAAGAGATCAGCGGGTTCAAAGCCTTCGGGGGAGCGTTTTAGCCTAGTGAACATCTGCCGTCGCCTGCAACGATAATAATTCGAACAGCTGATACTCCTCGACGGACCACCGTCTTGCTTCGTGGATCCTGTAGAACTGTAGGATCATTTCGGGTTAATACTTTCAAATGTTGTCGAAAGTGTGACAATGTTACATTGTTTCCGAATTCTGTTGCATTTTAATTTCCAAAGTACACTAAAAGTACACGAGTCATAATAAAAAAAAAATAAATTGCAAGCAACGATACAAAAGTTAACCGACAATGTCTTTTGTTTATTTTCTTTTCTTTTTTAATTATTACAGTAGGATGAGTAATGCTATCACAAATTTCAAACAGGGAATAAACGGACATCATTTTAAATCATAACTCGTTACCTTATTGTTAGAAGAAATAGTTCGCTTTTTAATTCGTAAGAAATGAAATGAAAAATTGTCGATAAAGCATATTATTATTGATAAGTGAATACAAGGGATTTTTCATTTTGATAATAATCTTTTAAGCTTCTAAACAACAGTTGATCAGCATTTAAAATCCCTCCACGAGGTAAAATGATAAAGGATTTGTCAACACGTCGTCACTAGTCGATTCTACTTTTTTCATCTCATTCGTGTCTTATTCGGTCGTCGTTACGCTACGCCACTGGTACTAGGATGTGGAGGGGGGACCGAGTGAACCAATGAAAAGAGAAATCGCCGAAGAATCCGGCGAACTGGCGCGCAGCACGGTAACCGCAAACTTAAAGGCAGTTCGGTACTCGCACGTGGGCCTTCGTTCGTGTCGGATGTGCGTGCGTACGAAAAATCGCCAATTGTAAAGGACACCGTCCGTTACTACGTACGTGTCATCAACAGTGTTTCGCCGTTAACATCATCGTTCATTAAACGTGTCAGACCTCCTGAAATTTTCTTCGCTATCGTAGTAATGAGTAAAAATTTTATCGTAACGCGAACGGCTCTTGTGTGCACTGCTAATTTTTAACATCGGTCTTTGTCGTCAATTAATTATCTCATTAGTTAGAAGGATACTCACGTTATTGGTGTGAATTTCTTCCTGGTGTTTCTCATTGGGATTAACAGGCAACGTTTCAGTGATCATCAGGTGATAGTGCTTCGAAGAATTGGAGGTGCGTATTTAAAAACTCGTCACATATTTCGTTAATTATTCAATGTTAAAATATACTCTATGTTCCAATTCTTTGATAATATATAACGAAGGAATCATTAAATACGCATTATGTTGCGTATTATCTCTTTACAAATGCATACTGTGACGTAATCGTTTGCCCCTCATTGTTGGCCATTAATGTATTCGAACCAAAATAAGTTTTTTCCCAAATATTACGAAAGCTTTTCTTATATGTACGGTGTTTAATGAATTTAGATCAATGCTGGCGATATGAATGAATTTTTATATTGTAATATCAGTTTGACAAAGTAAGTAAAACATATCAAGAGATCATAAAATATGTATAAAAAATACAGTTTACCTGATGATCAAATATTTCGACGAGGCCATTTTGCGTGTTCGTGAAACGATCTGCTTAGTCTCTTTGGTTGCTCCTCTTTCACCCCCATTGCAGCGGTCTCGTCGCGACAAAGGGGTACACGACGACGGGCACGTGTACCACAACGTTTATTAATAAACCTCGACGTCGGCTCGACGATTTCTCTTTAGCAGAAGGCCTGGAAACGTGTGCAGGTGATTACAGCCGTCTGGCGTAAATGAACGGGGAAACCTTCATTTTTTTCATTGCTTTTTTTCTCACCATCCAACGAATATACATGCTATCTTAGGATGTAGAATATTTTTTACTAATAACGGGAAATATAGGTACTTTTATTGTTTATTGTAATCTTTAAACAATAAAAACAATGATATGTATGTTCTTATAAAATTTTTGAATAGATGTAAGAAGTTATACTATTTAAACAAAGTAAATGCTAATATTAAAATTAAAATGATAATCATATAATAAGCTCATTAATTAGACTGTTATTGTATTTTCATATATACATACATATTATTAAATATTTCACAAAATACAAATTTTATTAATATTAGAGATATATATAATATATAATATAAAAATCTAAAATATAACTTTTTTGTCCAACAGAAATTATAACGTTTGCGTCAGAAAAAGAGTAATTAAATCTGCATCATTCTGAGAATTAGTGCACATTTTTAATGTAAATTGTTCTGAACATTGCTTCATCTAAAGTCGTACTTTAAAAGAGTTTCGTATGTATATATAATTGACAATAATGATTTGATTCACGTTGCAAAAGTATCTTTCTGTAAAGATTTTTTCATGGTCCATAAGTAAACCCGGGCATCGTCTTGTGTTTTCTAAAACTTTGGCCTTTGCGACTTTGGCCGAGAAGATATTTTAGTGTGTTTCGTCGAGCCTGTGGCAATTGGCCAGTGTCGAATGCGAGAAGCTACGCCGTGATCAGAACACGATTGTTCATAAGTTGAGGCTTATTTCTATGAAATTACTTCGATTTTTTCAATTGGAGATATATACAATATTATTCTATTAAATTATTAACTATAATAAAATATAAATATTATTTTCCTTTAAACATTATTTTCTTCAGCTTATTAAATAATGTTAAATTTATTCTATAATTGAATTGATAAATTTAATGTATCAGTATCATTAATAACTTGAAATATTCTTTAGTCGTGTCACACGATTATTAATGATCCTATTTTTAAATACGATTGGACTTATAAATATATGTTATAGAATACAGTAATACAGAATTCATTGTTTAGTTGATTTATGACACAGTTGATCTATGACATAGCTTTCGTTTTCTGTAATTATTATAATAATTAATTGTTTAGCCAATGGTTGACCATATTATCTGAAAAGTTAGAAGTATTTTTTTTTTAATGACATTATACATAATGTATAATTATAATTTCTCTAATTACCAAACCTCCGTATAGTTTTAAAAATATTGTATGAACACATTTTTTTTTTTTTTTGGTTTTATAAAAATTAGCTAATTTATAGAAATCTTGAATTTCCGATATTACTTTTTATAGAATCGTTCTACTCGAGTCGGTGTGAAGATTCTTGTGCACTGAACCAAATGCATAAATGTTCCCGTTTTAAATAACTTTCTAATTTTGAATGTTACTTGGATATTCCACAGCGTTTTCTTGTTTCAAGATTCCCATGTTTCTATAATTTACAAAAAGGATACCATAACATTGTTATTGTTCTTTAAGTTATTTTTTCTTAATTTCCTATAAATTATTACTATAATATTATTAATATTATCCATTGAATAATTATAATTTTAAGATAAAATTAATTCAATACAAAATTCAAGTAATCTGTCGTTATTGTAATACAGATTTATGCTAACAGATTTATAGACAATTTCATTTTCTCAAAAGATTCAGCGCCTATACTACTTCTGCGAATTGTTATTATCCAAGCTATACGCGAAAAGTGCTACTCTTCGAGTGGCTACAAATTTTGGCCACGTATTCGACAGGAAACTTAGAAAAAATTGAAACTACGCGAGCCATAGTATTTATCAACATAGTGTGTACGTAATACGGTCGTTGCTTCCACGGTAGCTGAATTCAGAAAAGCGGCCTTTATGCTCGACCGAACGTCCCAAGTGTAGTTGCGTTCAGTTCTAGGATGGGGAAAAAGAGGGAGAAAGAATGGAAAAGAGAAAGAGCAACCAATGGTGGTGGAGGAGGAACCCGATGGCAATACAACAATATGATTATACGGCGTGCTGCACCGGTTTTCTGCAGCAGCTGCCGTCGTTTTGGGGGATCCGACAGAAACAGACGAGGAAGGGCCGTCCTGGCCGAAGTGGTGCACTGTCATGGATGGTGCTGGTAGTAGTAAAGGCAGGTGGGGGGAGGGGGGTTGCAGGGGGTGATGGGAGAGGAGAGGAGAGGAGTGATCAGGAGAGACCGTAGGGCCCACCTCGCACAGGGCCTGGTGTGCACAATATGAGTGAGAAAGAGGGAGTGAGAGTATGGAGAGAAGGAAAGAGGGAAAAAGAGAGAGAGAGAGAGAGAGAGGGGGGAGAGTGTGGTAGAAAGAGGGCCCTTTCTATGTAAACTGCAGACCTCTATTTCTATCTTTATCTTCAGCATTGCAGAAACTCGAAAGCCGAACCACCACGAAAAATACCCTACTACTAGCAGCTAGGTTCGACCAGGCAGTTCTGCTCCTCGCAAGAAAACTGGCTCCCTTTTTAGGCCGTTACCGAGCCTACCTTGAATGGAGGTCAGGGTCCCTTCTCTCTTTGCCCTTTTCTTGTTCTCCGAGGTACCTTTCCGCATCCTTCTTGTTTCGGCACCACCGTACCAGTGGTGCCTGTTTCTGTTCTTGTTCCTGGACGGTAGACTCCACGACGGTTTTCCCTGGTTATAATAGGGGTCCGGCTTCCGCGCAGAAGGGGATTTTTATCTGTTCCCTTTATATGCACGAAGCAGTCATCGATTCAAGAGAATTGAGAGAAGAAGAGGGTAGAACTGTACTTGGAATATCGGGATAAGAAAGGGGAGAAACGGTTCTTTCTTTGGCGCGATGTACGATACATGAAATCTTTTTTTACATGAACATGAATGCGCGGTATGCTTGTGCACTATGTTTGCGCATTTAACGAAGATCATGCGGGGCGATGGAGCGTCGTGTATCACGGGTATTAAATTCTAAACGCGTACATTCTGCTTTTTCCTTGTTTCATGTCGCGCTCCGTTTTACCATGTTTCGAATTTCTCTTAGAATTCCATCGATGTTACCTTTCTTTACAGTAAGATTACATTTCAAACATTCCGTAATTTATCAGTCACTTTCGTCTTGGAGTAATATTATTACATATGTATCCTCGATTTATTTATATCCTCAAAAAGAATTTCTTCGTTAAGTTTTACATACTCTATTTTACGTGATTACAGAATCAAATATATTTGGAAATTCAAATAAAATTTATTCCTTTTCAATGTTTAATTCTCATTTGTCCTCCATTTTTCCAACTTAATTTGTTCCTTGGTGTCAAATTGACACAATAGTAAATAATTAATGTTTACAATCAAAAAATAAATAATTAAATTTGCAAATTCTTGTATTGGTAAGAATAAATATACCAAACAGTAAATAAATCAAATTTCTATATTTAATTGCGTGTAAGATTTACAAAAATCCTATTCTCACATATAAATTACGTACAGATCGATTTCATATCTTGATCTTACTTTCTTTAGTCTCGTTATAATTGTATGTTATAATTATGTTCCAAAATTATAAACGTTTACACGCATTATTGAAAAGGTGAATATATGATTGTATATAATATAATAATAATAATTAGAACGCATTACACCCGTCAAAGGACTTGAAAACGAATATTATTTACAACTTTGACAAAATATTTTGTTACCAAAAATGTCGAAATTATATGTTAGAAATATTTGTATAATATGTATAATATTTTATAAGAGAAATATGCCAAATTGATATAAATTGACAAATGAGGATTAAGGTATATAATAATGACGATGATGAATAATTTATCAATAATATTAGAATAAATATTGATACCAAATGTATAACATTTTCATCTTAGAAAACAATTTTTCGTTTTCATATTGCATAAAGAAGTAATAACTTCCTCAGTGAATATTAAACTTTAATAAAATTAGTAAATTTTAATGTATTTTGAAATAGTAAACTTTAATGAACTTCTCAATAAAATTGATATTAATTTAATAAACAAAAGAGATTAAATTACTTCGTTTATAGTCGATAAAAAATTAGACTCCGAATATTGATATATTTTTATGAACATAATTAAAGAAATGGAATTTAAATAGAAAATTTCATCTATTAAATATGTTATAATAAATGTTTCACTTTGAATGTTTCATATACTTTTACATATTACATTTATTAGATTTTTTTTATTATTATTACATTTACTAGATTTAATTTTATTATTATTACATTTACTAGATTTAATTTTACATTTCTCAAAAATGCACAAACATTTGCAATCTTAATAAACTGTAGATTAAGAACCGGAAGATAGCAATTTTAACAAAAATATTATGTTCTTTTATGTAAATTATGTTTGAAAGAAATATCAATTTAAAACGTATCAAGAGAGTAATTATTTAAGACTAGAATTGTCAGAGTGGTCAATATTAATTGGTAATTTTTCATAAAAGTTTTATAGAGTTAGTTTTACAGTTTTATAGATTTAGCGTATTTTCAACGAGTTTTCCTAAAATATATAAATACAACTTGTTCTTTATTCTATTGTATTGTAAATATTTTCCTATGATATAAATTTTATATCGGAATCATCTTTTAAATTTATCATAACAGTAATAAAAACGTTTCGAAAATTAAGTATTAAGATAAATAACTAAATATTAAATATCAAAATTTAATAAAAATTATATATAAAATCTATCCTAAGAATGGTTCAGTGTTAATGTTCTAGCGTACAAAATAAAAGTGACAATTTCTAGAAGTAATATATTTGAAATTTGAATTTGATTTTAGATAACCAAATCATCGCTCGTCTAAATGCTGCTGAGCCTGTGACGTGATTAGCGTTGACCAAAGTACTACAGAAGGTGTCAAAATTGAGCAGATCGTCCTCCCGTCCGGCGGCGGTGATCTCGCCAAAATTTGGAGGATGTTGATGCCTGGTGCCGCTGGTCTTAGTGCCGTCGGTGCGGTTGGTGCCGTTGGGGCGCCAGGGCCGGACGAATTAGTCTCGGGCCTTGGCGCGTTAGCCGGTACTACGCCTCAACAAAAAGACACTACATGGACGAAACTTTTCGTCGGAGGTTTACCTTATCATACGACCGACAAAAGTCTCAGGGAACATTTTAACGTGTACGGCGACATCGAGGAAGCAGTGGTCATTACCGATAGACAGACTGGCAAAAGTAGAGGCTATGGTTTCGTAAGTATCTTAAATAACACATTATTTGATATTTTGTTTGGTTGTTCCTGATTGACAGTCGTTGTTGTGAAATGCTTTAAGTTTGTGAATAGCTCGGAGTGAGTGGCTTAAGTATATTTTTCTTTGTATCATTATTGGTAATTTCTAGAAGTTATAGGTTTACTAAATCGAAACAGATTTCAAGTAATAGTAACAATATTGCACGATGAAATTTTATCAAATATTGAACGATAGAATTTTATCTTTTATAAATGGATTTATAATTGAATCGATAATAAATTAAAGCAAAACAATTTGTTAATTATTTCGTTTGGAAAATTTTTTTTTAAACGAACGTGTTGTTTGCTATGTATTTTTGCAATGGTCTTTCATTTAAATAAAATTTGAATAATTTTATAGGGTTAAATATTTTTATACACTTTCATTTATATTAAGCACGGAAGCACTTTTTCAACCGTCATATTCTATAGTCGTCACATGCGCAAAGATAATATAGTATAATTTGTTGCGATAACGCGTAACCAGTTTGCTCTCTTGTATTCAAAAAGACATGTTTTGTTAACTGTAGTATGCAGTATACCATAATGTTCTTCCTTGCGTAAAGGCTTATAGAGTACTTCGTTATCAGTTTCTCTTTTTATCACATATGTATAATTATAGGATAATATGGAAATATACGAGTCAATGTCCTTATTGCCCTTATTGTCGAAATGAATTCTGTTAAAGATATTTATTATTGTTTGCGGGAATACTTATAATTTTATGAGATAACCATCGTTATTATGATGATTTAATAATCCATAATCTTACTTATATTTTATAATATAATCTTCGTTAATTTATTTATTTATTTTACATTATTACATCTACAAGTTTTATATTTATTTGTAATTTGTCCAATAAGTTAGTTAAATTAAATTAAATTAAATTAAATTTTCTCGTACAAATTTCTTATTCATCCTGTTGAAGTTGAATATTTTTAATATCAAGTTACTGTAAATAAAAATGAAGGAAATTTACGACGAAAATTTCGAGCAAAGTTTAAAAATAATTGAAAAAAATATCTTTGAACGTGTCAATAAAAATCTCTCTCATTCTTTTAGATTGAGAATAAAAAATTTCTTTGTGAATGAACACTTTTTACCTTGTAGAGTTTATTTTCACTAATATAATAAAGTACATATATAATTGTGTAGACGAAATGGTTAAAACTCGCATTGAAAAATTGTGATCGATTTTTGGCGCTTAACCAACCGATTAGATTATCTGAAATATCCGGGTATTACATGCACGATACGTACATGGCTTGTTGTATCGCTGCTTATGAGGGGGAGGCGTGCAAGATCCAGGTGAAGCGGAAGGATTAGTCGAATAATCGATTGGATCTGTACGCAGGTGATCATGGGAGACAGGCCAGCAGCAGAGAGGGCGTGCAAAGACCCTAACCCCATAATCGACGGCCGCAAAGCAAACGTCAACCTGGCGATTCTTGGAGCTAAGCCTAGGGGTAACCTACAAGCGAGTAAGTTTGCTCAGCAGTATGTAAATGCTTATTGAATGAATATGAATTATGTGAAATATTAGGAATAGATTCTTCAATTGCTGGTGTTTTGGTCTTTTGTCGCTTGAGTGGTTTTGCACTTACATTTTCATTAATATTTAGGTACTAATTCTTTGGTTACTTTCAATTACTATTTAGCATTCTAATAGTTTAATTTTTAGTTATTAAAGCATAGAAAAAGATTTCAAATATTTTTTCGAAGTTTTTAACAGTACATGGATATTTTTTTGTGCATGTATTTAGAGTATCGTATTTACTGTCGAATGAAACAACTTAGAACAAAATTATACTGTTTCAAAGGATACAGTTTTGTTAAAATCATTTTTCAAGATTTCAAGATCATTGGTTTGTTTTTAATATTATATTTGTATTTAAAATTGCTTAGTTTAAAAGATTTTATAAAATTTAACTTGTGAAAGGCGAATAAATAGTTACTCTTTTTTTCGGTTTTATGTTTCTCTTGACTTTTATCATTAAATTGAATTAAATGAATATTGAAATATTTTATCAACTGAATATCACATAACAACTAATAAGATATTTATGTATTTTATGTAAAACAGTATATTATACAAGTATTCTTCATTTCACATTAACGTTAATTCTTGATAAAATTTGTATTCTTAATAGATCAATTTCCATTTGTATATTATATATGATTCGTGAAATTGCACAGAGAATAATAGTTCTTTCAAATTTTGTCTCGATATATAAAGAGATTTACCGGAATAGATGTCATTTCTAATCTATCAGATGATTTTTGCGCGTCATTGTCACGAGATTTACGTTGTTGAAGCGTGGCCAAATCAACGAATTTCATTCGTCACACTAACGGGTAATACATGTATACTTGGACGGAGAGTCACGCTTCTGTTTGATATATCGAGGATACGTGTCTAAGTCACTTGGAAATTCATCACAAAGGTTCTCTTAATGGGACATTTAATTCAGATGCCAATTAGAAGATTTGAAATTTATGCCTTGTAGAGAAAGTCAAATTATATCAGATATAGAAATTAGTTCGATGCCTTTGTATTGAATGTTGAGTAAAATATATTTATAAAACACAGTGTAAATTATTCTATTAATAATCTTCAATTAGGGATTTTTCATTAGTAATTTACATCAAAGATCGTCTTGACTTGAAAATTTGAAGAATTTGAATACTTATTGAATGAAAACTTTCCTCAAAAGAAGAAAGAATGACGAAATTTAGAATAAGGAATGACGCAGAAAACAATTTTAATGATCACAAAACAAAATAAAATAAATTTATCTCAAAAGGCATTGAATTAATTTCTACATCTAATTTATTTAAACCCATATTTCCTGTTAGTTAGATTCTGTCAGTTTAATTATAATCGTATATAAATTTAAGAAGTTGGAACAACGATGAAAGGGCAAAAGACAGCATTACGAACGACATTTGCGCAAATCGGATCACTTTCTTGAACACTTGCGATGGCTCCAGGCCAACATAGCTTGGCGTTTCGGCACCTAAGTCTAAAATTGCTTTAACCCGAGTGCCACCGGCTTTGTCTCTTTTTTTTTTTCTCATGCGCAAAAATCATGTTTGTCTGTGATACTTTTAGGATTAAAATGTATTTCTCGAACAAATTAACAATTCAATTGAATGCAATATAATTGGATTTTTGAGATTTTTTAAAACTAGAATTAAAAAAAAAAGAAGTTGAAATAACATATAAAATAGAAATAAAAAAAGAAAAGAATAAAAATAGAATTGAAAAGTTAGAATATTTTGTAATGTTACCTACATTCTGGGCAATTTGATATTTTAAAATTTTCTGTAGATGATATAGATTTATATTTATATTTAAAATTAATTAATATTTACATAAATAATTAATTATTTACAGTTTACATATTGTACATTATAATAGTTAAAATATATTTTTATAAGATATTTTACATTCAGAGGATATCTTGATATTTATAAAAAGTATTTTATCATCATAATATGTCAAATATTTTTTTCATTTTGCTTAGTTGAATCAATTTATATGAAGTGCTTGCTATCTTTATGTAATAAAATATTCTATATTCGTATTGTAATTTATCTGCTAATGATAATTTTGAATTTATTATGCATTATAGTCTATTTTTTTTTTATAGAAAGCATATCATTAGGATATAAATGTATGCAAAGTGTGTGTTATTTTATACATACATATTGTATATGTAAAATTTTTGTGTATGTATAAAATACAATTTTTCAATGTAAATAGATATATATGTACAAAAGAAGTTGAAAAAAGTTGCATATTAATGATAAAAACAAGTTGATATTTAAAGTCAATTGATTTACTGTGGGTAAAGTCATTACAGTCATTCATACAATATTTATTTAATGAAAGAGAAAGAAAGTTAGTAGAGTTGAAATATATTGTTTCTTATAAGTTACTTTTACTTTAAATAAATTCAAAGTTTTTGTATTTTCGGTTAACTTAATTTTAAAAATTGAGTCTTTCAATCTTTTCTAAATAAATAATATATTTTATATACAGGTTGTCTCATTTTAATTCATTCGTGCAATTATCTCCGCAATTATTCGAAAAAATCTTTGAAATAAAATTTATTTAATAAATTTATTTATTTATCTGAGAATATTACGATGGCTATCAGATTTGTTTAGGTGGAAACGTTTCCGGGATTTCAATCACCTCCACTTTTTTAAAATGGAATTATTTTTTTTTATACTTTAGTCGATGCAGACTGACATTCTCTATAAAAAAGTATCATCTATGTATGTCGAAAAATGATGTTGATGAGTTTAATAAAAAATGATGCATGAAAGTGCTAGCGCTAGTAAAAAATTTAATGAAAGACAAGGACAATATGACCACAACAAAAATATCGTTTCTACTCTTTTCTCATTTTTTATACGAGAGATTTTACAAAACTAAAGTTGAAATATCTCTTAAACTAATAATTTCGTTACATAGATCAATACTATTTTGCAACATACATAGATCAATACTATTTTGTAGGAAATTAATGTATAAAGAAATATATAATTTCATTTAAAAAAGAAATACCTCTATCTAGGCAAATTTGGTGATAAGATATCTTCTTTGAAACAAGTTTTATTTTAAATATTTATTAGAATAATGAATAGTTGCAGAGATAATAATAATTATCTTAAATAAATTAAAATGAGACACCCTATATATACAGTACCGGCGTGTAAAAGTTCAAGTACATTTTTACTGCATTTATTCATTCTGATAGTTAATTTAATATTTTACTGTATGTTAATTCCAGCTGCATTATACAGTGACAGACGTGTTCATTTTTCAATGAACTATTGAAATACTTTAGGCAAGAACTATTGATAAATCTATATATTTCACACACTGAACTTTGTCTATGTATGCTTAAAATATAATGTTTTACGAGCAATAAAAACATATAAATGATAAATACTTCATATCGGAAATACCACAGTAAAAGTAGAGAAATATTCTTCATTTCTTTTTCCACTTTGCAAGTAGAAATCTATTCCTGAAAGAAGAACATACATATACATCTGCCGTCGCGTTTTACAAACAGGGCTAAATAATATTCTCTAGTTTAGACTAGATGAAAAAGAATACATAGAGATATTTGTAAAGAACCGGATGTTCGATTTATACAAAGATGGGTGCTCGAGTTCAGGACTGGCCATTAGAAACGTAGGATTAACTTTAAACTGTTTATGATTTCAGCGTTCCCGTTCGCTGCTGGCATTCGAGCTGGATATCCCGCAGTTCTTCCTGGCCAATATGGGTAAGTCAACTACGTTGATGTGATTTGTCCAAAAATGTTAAGACTATACATGTAATCATAGTTACTGAAAAACAGCATAAGTCAAGAGGAGTCCTCGCTATTTGAAATTAAATTGCATCGTTTATATATGTTAATTTAATACGAACAGATTGAGATAGAAAGGGGAAAAAAAAAAAAAAACGATGCACCAACGATCATTCGATTTTGAGTAGTTAGGATAGTACCTACTTTTTTTTTTTACAACAGTTTGAATATATTTTTCAAATGGTTTTTTTTACAACGTATTTTGTTATAAAAGGAAGAGACACGTTAGAACAATTTTTTTTCTGATTTTTTGATACCAATTTTATTTATCACGAAAGAGGGGACAATTTTAGGAAGAAAGGGGGAAAAAAAGAAAATGAAACACTGGAAAATCGAGTACTCGCTTGACGGTTTCAGCTTGATAATGTTGTGAATATTTTGTTAAAGACAGACTATATATAACGTTTCAGCATCCTGACGCATGAGCGTAAGGGAGCAAGACGAGAATTCCCTTTTCGAGATCCTTGAGAGCGCCAAGGGCCGTTCTAAAGAGCGCAAATATAAAAAAAAATATATATATATATTTATAAAGGGAGATAAACGGAAAGAGTCAGAGAGACGTGAAACGAAATATATATAGATATATATGAGAAAAAGAGAAACAGAAAGAAGGGGCAGAGATATTTGCAAATCGATGAGAAAAGAAAGGGAGGGAGAGAGAATGAACGCGGCACACGCACACGTATCAGAAGCCATGAGTACCCACGAATTTATTTCTACAAAATCAGACTTCCGAGGATCGGCCTCTTCTTCTTCTACTACTGTATTTTTTTGGTTGTGTTTTTTGTTTCTTCTTTCTTGATGAGGTTGACGTGAAGTGATATGACAGTGATTGCGGTTGCTGAGAGATTTGTTTGTTTATTGGTTTTGACTTTTTTGGTCTTTACTCTTTTACACTCTTTTTCTTAATCAACAATAATCATAATAATCGTAATAATATTAATAATAATATTAATTACAATAATTATAATGTTATGTATAATGATGATCTTAATAGGAATTGTCTGATTAATTCGTAATAATTCGTAATACATTAGTTTTTTTTTTTTTTTAGTGAACAAGGTAATAACAGTGAGGCAACGTAGTATGTTTTCAATTAAAATTCTAAATTCTATAACACAAATAGACGCATAATTTGCCCATTAAATGTCTCAAAATCGATCACCGATGGCGACATTTGTTATCAGATATCGAATTTCATTCATCCAATTAAATGTTTTGTTACGTCTTTTATGGTTCTTTATCATTTCGTTTCTTGTTTTTTTTTTTTATTCGTTTGACGAAGCATTTTGCTCTTTTTCTCCTAAATTTTTTTCGCATTGTTTTCATTTATTTTTTATATTATTTTGGTCTGTTTTTGGTGACGGGACTTCGTCAATTTCTATTGAAACGTTTAATTTTCGCGTTAACTTTTTTTTTTTTACACAATAGTAAAAATAATATTATTGACAATTATAAATATTTATTATTCCGTGTTGGAATTAGTACAAAATATCAGGAAATACAGTCACCTTTTACGAATTTCAGTTCGCTGAATGATTTTTCGCGGAAAATCGTCACGTAGAATGTTCGCTTTGCGAATTATTTATCCGGTTGTTAAAAAAAAAAAAGAAAAGAAAAAGAAACGAGAAGAAAAGAACAAGAAGGAAATAGCAAGAAGAGATTAACCGCGTGCAGCAGAATTTCGTTGAATTATGAACGATACGGTCGATTCTTCGAAGCGGCGGATCTCCCGTATTTTTCACCGGAAATCGACCCGCACCGCCGCGAAACACGACAACGTTCATTAATTTTTCATCGTGGCAATCGATTTTATCGCGGTTTACCCCGTTTGGCCCAGTCAGATTCTTGGGCACAGCATAGAAATTCGTGGAGATATCGAACGGTATCGAATACTAGAATCGCCACGAAGAGAAAAAGAACCAGAAACACTTTCGTTCCTGTTTTACTAACACAAAACTGCAACGTTTTTTTTTTCTTTCGATATCATTGTCTTCCATATCATAAATTTCGTGTGAATATGTTTTTGAATATCTTAATTCTATGAGAGAGAGAGAGAGAGAGAGAGAGAGAGAGAGAGAGAGAGAGGAGGAGGAGGAGGAGGGAGGGGAAAGGGAGAGAAAGAAAAAAGTATCTACTAACGCATTACCATTTGATGTATGAACGAATTTTATTTAGATGAAACGGAGATCCGTCGAGTGTACAGGCTCCGCTAACCATTATAATATTAATAACCTTGTGTGTGTGGTTAAGGCTTACACTACACTTGGTGTCGCTATTGGTGTTGTATTTTTTGGTGTTGTACGTGGTGGTTTTTGAACTTTAATATAACACGGTGCACCGTCTGTCATTAGGATATTCAAGAAAATAAATTTGCATATGGGATTGTTTTTTTAATTTTACTTTTACAGGAATATGAATATTCGATGTCGTGAAAATACAATATCGAAATCGCGTACAATTATCAAAGCTAGATAAGCTTGTGAAATTGTTCTTTCTATCAAAGGTGAATTATCAATTCAAATCAAATGATCTTTGTTATTCATTTCAAATGATCAATTTTTATTCGAATCGAAAGACAACGGGAGACGTCCTGACTTGTAATTGATGACTTTGACAAAGAAATTGGGCGTGAAAATGAAAAGAACAGCAATGTGCAATTTAACAAGTTCAAAAGAAATTTATGCCACATTGAATGTCAGTAGACGATAAGTACAAAAATGTTCAATTAATTACATATTAAATTGTAATAATTTTTCATAGGACAAATAGTCGCAAGTTGTTCTCCTTAAACTGATGCAAGAATGATTGCTCTTTTATTATTTTTGTTCCACATATTAATTTTTTTTTTTTACAAATTCTGAATATTAAAATTATTGCTTGTCATTATTTAATGATCTAATAAAAGAGCTTCATCAAATCTATTCAAATTATTGAAAATGAAATTAATATTAAAAATGAAATTTCGTCAAATATATTAAAGTTGCCAGTTATCATTTTTAATTTTTAATTCTATATTTAATTTTTATTCCAAGAATAGAATAGAACTGTCATTTTATCCAAATGAGAAAAATTTCTAACTGACAATGAGAAAAATTCCGTCAAACAAATACGCAAATTTAATGCATATATAGATTATTAACGTGAAAGTAGATTCGTAAGATTATCATTCACGTCGAACGCATAATCATAGATTCGTATTGCGAAGCACATGTCCTCAAATTAGCAGAACGTAGGTGGAAAAGTGAAATTCAACACCGACCGAGAGACGTTTTGTACGTCAGAGGGGATTTTCTTGGTGCTAGTAAATCCGTAGTGTCGTAAGTTTCTACAACAGACCGCCGTCGACGACGACGACGACGACGACGACAACGACGATGACGACCACGACGACCACGACGATGACACGCCTTGCATCTTGGTTCAGCCATCTTGGAGATTCTGGCATTGGTCCAATCTTTATTTAGATCCACCTGTCTCCTGTGTCAGCTTCTGTTTAAGCTATTCCATCGAGGGTTTCTACCGGAGGATTTTTAACACTGTTCTTTCTCGCGCGAACAAAGTTACAAAGAACAAAGCTATAATAAAAACTTCCATTTTTGTTGGTATTGGTTCTAATTATTCTTTTTTTTTTGGTTATCTATTACGTAACATCGTAAGTTTTCACTGCTTTTAAATTTTTAATTACGGAGAAGTACTTCAGCGAAGTATATCTTTAAATTGTTCTTTAATTTATGTTGGATATGCGAGGATCATTTTTCTTTAATTTTCATACTTAATACTTTATTGTATTAATACTAGTTTATAAATATTTGAAATATTCGATTAATATATCGAGGGTTTGGAAGTCAGTCAGTGTAAATTGTTTATTATCAAAATTTTCAATTGATGAAACAGTTTATTCGTTACAATGTAATCAAATTGTTCTATTGATCTTAACAACGAAAGTATATTCATATGGTACAAAATCCATAATGGAAAATGACTCAAATTGATTGTTTTATATCATGTGCGTTCTGATATGATACGCATTATACTATAAATATAAAATATTGTAGGTCATGATTTCAAAATAACACAATTAATTTAAAATGAGCTGTTTCATATAAGACAGTCACGAAAGTTTACATATATTTCAAAATATTTAAAGGAGACCAAGAATTTTAGAAATTTTATAGATACTAATTTACTTACTAGTTACAATTATATAGATTTTCTGAAAAAATGACAATGTTTTCTTTTTACTGAAAAATGCAATATAAATAAATTAGAGCAAAAATCATGAAGTTTGCTGTTGTCACAGGTATTTACCTTAAAACATATAAAATGTATTCAATCAGAATAGAAGATATATTTGTTTTATTGGTCACATGATATAGAGATTTTATGGTATAGAATAATAGAATAAAGAAAGGTGTTTTTTTTCCTTGATAGAATTTCTTAAAATTTAGAGCCTTTAAAAGATTAATTATATCTTTAGATAGGTTTGCAGTCTTTCTTTCACAGTCATAACGTTTACACTCTCTTTATTATAATAATATAATAAAGTATTATATTTCATTGGTATTGCGAAAGTATGCAGATGGTGATGTTAATATCTTTGTCAGAATTATCCGTGAGTTTGTCATAGTTGAAATATTGCTTTTGGAGTAGAGGTTCATAGTCGACGCTTCTCCGTATAGGAATGTCTGTTTCTATTTTCATTGTCGATACTCCTATCCAGCTGTCGTTGTCACTCATTCGTCGAGATCTATAAGCTCCTACCAGAGAGATAAACAGTACAGTTTCTAGAGCTTAATATTGCAGTCGGAAAATCAAGTACTTGTCGTAAATATTACAAATGCAAATTACGTTTCACGAGATCATAGTGTTTTTCATATTCGAAAGTTTTTCACGTTCACAGTTTATCGCCTTGATATTTTACTGTAGTAATCAATTTTTCGATACATTTGTAAAAAAGTTTCCATTTTCGCTACTTGTTGCTTTTTCTTTTGCATAATTCGTACTTGGAAAATGCCATTCCAATAAATTATCGTACTTTACATTAAAATGTTTATACATCTTTCCCGATGTTACGACGAGCGGATCTTCTGGTCTTCTAGGTCATCTTTAGATTTCTATTTATGGAAAAATATTTATTATCTTTAATAACAAAAATTTACAATGCAGAAGTATTTACACGAAATGTTCTATAAGTAAAAATAAAACTGAAATGTCACACAGAAAAAAGTAAATATTTCGTTGAAAAGTTACAATAAATATGTGAGATGTAAAGCTATACATCCTTATTTTTGTGTGCATTTCGAAGTGTCATACTGTCCTTCTTTAACAATACCAAGTTTATATAATGTGCTATTGAATTTATTGTAGATCAAATTTCATTGTAATTTGTGAATCACATTAATTTATTTTTATATTGTAATTTTTTGCTTCTAAAGTTCATTCTACGTAGATCTCCTCAAATGGTATACATATGTAATAGAATCATGCACAAAGATTTCATATTTCTGTTAGAATTTCATCAGTAAAGCATTTGTGCACTTTTTGCTACATGATTTTAGTCTTACTTTCGTCTATAGAACACGCTGGCAAAGTTTGAATGCCACACCTTTGGTCACTCTATATTCTTAATAATATAATAAATAATATAACTCGTTAATATTATAAACAATATAATAAATATATTAATTTACTTTTTGATGGTCAAACAATAACATCGTCGGTTATCATTACTGTTAATCCTCACATTTTTATTTTTATTTTTATTTTTTTTGTTTGTTTCTGAAATCATTTGTGCAAATTTATCTTGTCAAATTACAAATAATCTAATAATCGAAATACAAATAATTAGGCTTCATATAATAGGAGCTGACTAATTCTCCTCTATAGTTCACTTCTGATTCAATTTCAGCAAGTTCGAATACTGACTAGAAATTTGGCTCGAATAAATGGAGTTCGGTCTACGAACGAAGGTCTACCACTGTACCTTCGTGTCACACGTTCTTCGTCGATGTTCTACTTTCTTCGACCTTGAGTCACCACGTTTCCACGTTTGACGTTAGTTTAATCAGTGTGTGTAGTTTGAAAAGAAGCAGAGGAACGTGTTAGCAAAAGAAACAATTAAGTTGTGGAAGATCCACCCTCGAACTCGTCATTGGTCTGTTCTGCTTTCCAAGGATTGGTAGATCATCCTATTGGATTATCCACGGCGCCGGCGCTCGCACAGTTTGTACACTGCGCATTGACTCTGCTTGCACATATACACACGCTGATACGCGTACATTGGGAACATTGTCGATTAAACAGGTATTTTCCACAACGCACAGGTGTTCGGATATATCTACACGCGCAGGAAAGTAGTATGGTACTCATCATCGCGCAATGCGGAAACATGGTAAAAGGAAAATTACGGTATGACCACCTGACACACGTGCCGTCGTGTTTTCACGTGCATGTGATGACTTGATGACATTATACAGGGTGATTTTTAAATGCTTCGTGTGATCTAGAAACTAAAATAAATAAAAAGAAACCGTCACGTGAATTTACGTTCTATATACGTTCTCTTATAAATAATTGAAGAAAATGTTTCTGTCTTGCTGTTACACGTTGTAGTATATTTAAATCTGAATTAATATTTACAAAGATTTGATGGACACGAGTTAAACGAAATCCATCAAACTTTTATTTTTGATGGAATTTAAAGTCTGTTACATATTCTGAACTGAAGTGTGTACGATTTTCAAGAAAGGATTCGAAATGGATTTGAGACTGTTCGAGGAATACTTGGTATTTTTAATCGAGTGCTAAGTGCATGTATCATATGTTAACACAAGATGAACATATTGAACATTTTCTTCAATCATCTATATATGATTTGAAAATTAATTTTACTTATTTTATTGTGTAGATTCATCACTTAATATGCATATTTTGAGATGTTTAGAGAAATGTCTCTATCGTACCAAATTTAATATCACATATATTATGAATCATAAATGTTCTTTTAGTCAGTTTTATTACGAGTTGACGAAAGTTAATTTGAGATGAAGCACAGTTTTAAATTTGATGCTTTCACTGAATGAATATTATTAGAAGGATTGATGATTCTTCGAATTTTCAGTAATTGTTTTGTGTAATATTAATATCAAGTACTTACAATACACTTATTAAGTATTATAATATACTAAGAAATTATATTGTTGGAATTTCAAATAAATCTCCTACCCTTCTAAAATTCGACATTGAAATTTCATATAACTTAATTATTTTGTTGTTTATAGCATTGTTATGTTATTAAATTTATCCTGGCTTATTAATGTCTGGATAACATAATTTCAGTTATATAAATTGGATCTTTTAATATTTGAATATAGATTGGATATAATATTGAAATTGCAAGAAATTCATGATACGAAAAAATATAAGATGAAACTAAATTGTAGAACTCACAGTCAGATATACAAACAAATTTTAAGGTGCTATAAAGGTACCAAGTTTTGTAATAAACTAGTTCATTTCCTTCCCTCTACTACAATACGAAATATTATTTTTCATTAATTTGAAAATTATTTGTCACATGTTTAGAGTGTGTTTTATCCTCATACTTCATGACTCATATTCTGGGAAGGTTTGGGCTTTGTATGTCGAAGTTCATTTCTATGCATATAAATCAATTTTTTTAGAATCGTTCTACAATTGTCGATTGTTTATATTCTAATAATGTCTTGTCCTCATACGCGCTGAAGAATTAACGGAATAATTTAATAATTTTACATTTATTTCATTTTTTTACTCTCTTCTTCAAGCTACAAACTAGTGATCTTCATTGCAAAATTATTGAAAAAAGTGAATTCTTAATTAGATCATTTCCTAATCAAAGACTTCTCTAGGATAATTGATTCTGATTAATTTTAATCTTAGCTTATTATTTGTTTGGAAACGCTGTGGTATCTTAAAAAAATAATAGATTTATAAATAAAGAAATTATTATATTGAAAAGATTAATTAACATCGTAGTCTCTATGAATAATTAAATTTTTATTTTTTGAACCTCTCTTACTCGAAAACTCGACAAGACGAAACCACGATAATTCGAAAATTTTCTCTCTTTTCTTAAAGAGCATCACCATCGTTATCCTCGTTATACTTGAAATTGCATTGGTGGGAGCTTGATCGCAAAATTAATTCGATGTCCTCGAAGTCGTATCTATACACTATGACAAGTGTAACGAGTTCAAATTGAAGCAGTATGCAATTACTCACGGTACTTCTATTTCTTTTCTATATATAATTTGAGGCTAGACAATGTGTTTCATTCGTTTCCAGCGGATTCCTACAACCCTCGCTATTACAATCCATAACGATTGTCGTGCACACTTGGATATGCAAGTCCTTGGAAGCGTGCGCGTATGAATTAGAAGGGACCTCTATTAAGCAACTTTGTCCACGCGTTCACCCTCGCGTTACTTCGCATAGTCAGGAGATCTTAATCGCGGTGTACGGCCACTTTGCATCGGAAATCGAGGGTGATCACTTAGATGATCACGAAAGGACGATGTAAACCTTTTCGTGACTCTGAAACGCCTTTTTGTCTCTCTCTCTCTCTCTCTCTCTCTCTCTCTCTCTCTCTCTGTCTTTTACTTGTCTACCCATCTATACGTCTATGCCTCCGACTGTTTTTTTCTTTCCTTTCCGCTATCTTCTGATATTTCTGCCTGTGCTTTTGCGAACAATTGCACAATAAATGTATATTAACATGTACGCAAATTTCTAAATACGATCGATCGCGTTTAAAACTTCGCGAGAGTAGATTTTTTTTGGATTTTCTTCTGTAACACGACGATTTTTTTTACTCCAAATTATTTTGTTTTTACAATTATCAGTGATTCTTCCTCATTGGTACACGTAATTAAGGGAAATGATATCAAATAAAAAATTGAATGTTTATTAAATTTAAAGCAGTATTTGTTTTTTAGTAACGTTTATTTGCTGTTTGTGAGAACTTGTAGAGAGATATTAAAAATTGGAACGATACAGAGAAGATTAGCGTGGCCCCTATAATCAAAACATACAACATGATAATTTAAATTTTGGAAAAGTTTATATAATTCTAAACGATGATTACTTGCTCTATTATCACTATTACCATGCATATAAAGGAAAATTGGTTGATTAATATTTTTTAACACAGCTTCATTATCATCATCAGTTATAATAATTGAATTATTTAACAAGGACTGAGGTAATATTTGCCATAGCCCTACTTTTTACTTGTTGATCAGTTTTTAAATAAAAATTTCTTGTTCCTTTCATTCCAACTGACTTTGGTTTTGAAAAATCTACATTAAGTGGCCATTGCACAAAATTTAAAAAAAGAATCTTCTTTTGTATGGTGTAGGAGTAATGAAATATAATAGGCAAAAGCCCAAATATAATAAGATATGCAATTATTGATACCTTTATCATCCGAAATAAATGTCTTGTTAATTGTATAGAAGTTTGAGGTACATTTTTACAATTTAAACAGTAATTATTGCACATTATTTAATAGCTGTAATTTGAAAATTGATCAAATCAAGTACAACTCAGAAGTTCTATAAAATATATAAAAAAATTTATCTCTTATTTTTAAATGTTTATTATAGTTTCCAACATTTCAATATACTTTTGTGACATATCTTCAATAATTCCTGTATATAAAATATCAAAAACGATGAAAGGTAACATTGCTATTAATAGTGGATAAGTTTTTACTAACAGCAAAAAATTGAATGTTTATTAAATTTAGAGCAGTATTTATTTTTTAGTAACATTTATTTGCTGTTGCATAGTATGCACACCAATTCCCATAATTACGATGAATTATTACTTATATAATTATTTACTCTTTCCTATTAAATATTCACTAAATTTAGGAAAAGTTTATTTATTAACAAGACTTATTTGTAAGTGGTTCGTGTAACATTATTCCAGTCATCAAGTTACTTGCGTACCAGATGTTACGAACTATCCAATTTTGATTCACATATCACGAGGGTTATAGCTTTCATTGGGATCAGTTTCGAAAATTAGTGAATAATTCAAATCTATCGACGACTGAATTAATAGTATCTTAATGTTTCGTAAGTTTATCAGTTCGAAGTGGCACTGATAAATGACCTTTTCTTTTTTTCTAATTGTCAGCACGTGACACTTAATCCCAAGAGAAATTGTACGATGGTGTGACATATTTTTTTCGTTCACAAACGTATAGCAACGGGTTACATCGATCGTGTAAGTTCTATGCGAGCCTCCTCGTGATGTGTCCCCGACAATTTCTCATCGCGAAAATTATGCAGACCATTAAAACAACCGTCTCGTTTTTGCACGAAGATCCCAAGGACGAAGGTACCTAGCGATCAATGTTATTGCTCGGAAATTATTCTGTTACAGTTACGTCGAATTGTCAGCAATTAGTCGCTCTGTTCGTTGATTACAGTGTTAACGAACGTCAACTGAATAATTAAAATTCACAATTTTCTTTCAATATGTAAGCCAGATTGACCAACTCCATTTTCTGTTCATTTCTCAATTTTATTACATAAGTACACAATTAATGTTCAATTCTCTGAAAACAAGTTCATTTGTTGCAACATTATCGCAATTTCCAAGATAAATTTAGTATTTACAACGTCGTCAGCTTTTTTTTACTTTTCAATTTACGGAATTGATCAATGCGTAGTTCCTGAATGCGTCATATATATTGTGTCACATTTAAATTTAAATGTATAATTTTTACTCATTAGCAATCAATAGTGTGATTTAGAATAGATTTTTTAGTTTCCAGAAATTGAACGTTTTAAATATTAGTCTTTCGATCTTTCCTCACATAGATATAAATATCAGTTTTTTTCAATCACGTTGTTCATTAACTTTGTAAAACATATCTAGACACAGATATATCTATAGATATCTAGATATAAATATCAAATATAGATATTTGAATACTGTAAATATAGATATTTGAAAATCTTGCAATTTTCAAACTTGAGAACTTTATTTCGTTTGTATCTTGTGTCGTATTTCTTTGTCTCTTTTCCAACGAAGATAATATTTATGATCGCAAATAAGCCGATTCGATTTAAATACGTAAATTTTGAAAGAAAATCTTGACTCTCTATTATACAAATACCAAATACATCCGCGTGCACAAAAATCTAGTTTCGTAATTAAAAATTTAAATGAATACGTTCGAAGAAGATTCACCAGATCTGGATTACTACCCGGTTAACCAGATTGTTGTATACGCTTGTCATTTGTATGAAATGCAGTTGGATTTAGAAAGTATGGACAACCACGAAGATACGCACTTTCATGGGTAAAGAGAAAAAGAATATATAGAGAAATGAAGATAGAGGGGGTAAAATAAAAACACGTAGAGCGGAAAAAGTGGGGTTGAGGACACGCGAGCCATCCATAATGCACAGACCGCGGTGAAGATGCGTCAGCAAGATAAATCCAATAAAAAATGGAGGAACGAAAAAAAAAAGATCATACAAGAGTTGATGAGGCGATTTTGTGAATTTATTTAGTTGTCCAAGGTCTGAATTTGCGCAATGAAGATGATTCAACATTACATTTTACCTACATAATTTTTTCGTTTATCTATGGTTGGGATTGACGTAATTAACTAAAATCTAATAATTAAGCAGTATACAAAATTCGTGGTTCTTAGCACTTGGTTTTTTATAGTAGTGGAAATTAATAAATTGATAGGAGTGTGAAAAGATCTCTTAAATGTTTAAAATATGATTTACTTAATTAATTAAGTAATTATTGTTATAATACAAATATTATTATTATTAATAATAAATACATATTTTATATTAATTATATATTATTATTTTATTATTAATAATATAATACATATTACATAAATAAATATAATTACTTAATTTATTAAGCAATTATAATTATTACAAAAATTGATTTATTTAATAAATTCTTGTAATATCAATTTTTAATTGTATTATGTATTAGTAAACAAAATTTCAATTTGTTACTCTGAGTATTATATTATAACGGATTTTAAAGAAATTTAAGGGAATGATAAGTGTCTTGATAGAGGAGTAGGCATTAGTAATAAATATTTGAAGTAAAAGGTTGAAGTGAAGATTTTTATTTACAAAAATTCTTGTCTACAAATCAGATTACTCCGTCGTCGTTCAATCTCAGATAGAAATATTTCGGCGTGGAAATAAACGTGATTCGAAATAACCTATTAATTTCCGTAAACTTGGCGTGAAGTTCTCGTCGGGGGGAAATTGTCAGAACCGAGAAATTGGCTGCAAGTACTCCGAGAAAGCATCTGGTGGCCATCTGGTAACAGGCCAAGTGTAATATTTTTACGACGATCGCCGATATACTAATCTCTCCTGCGATCATTTCGACAAAAAAATATAGGTGATTTCCTTTTATGCATTTAATGCGACAATAATGAAACATCATACAGGCTTATTAGCTTAGGCTTGGTCTCATCGTGTTGTTTCGTTATTTTGATTAATAGATTGACGATTATTTAATTTTTGATTTTAGTGTAATTTTTTTCCAGTATTAGATTTATAAATTTTTTAAATTTATGGTATCTAAGAGTTAGAAGTTTTATTATTTATGAACATGCATTAAAAGAATTTTATTTTTGAATTTTTCCGTGACCTACAAATATTATTTAATTTTTTATCATTTTGTTTCATGCTAGTTAGTCTCATTTTTGTAATTTTTCTGCTATATTTCGTTATTTCGTTCGTATAAACGATATTATAATATTGGTTAAATCATTTGAATTAAACAGTTTAGTAATTTATTTACAGTTAATTTTTTATTATCTGAATTTTAATATATCATTCAATTTTTATTCCAATTCGCATACCAATTTTGTTTGTTATCAGTATCAATTTGTTTATAATCTACTGATTTATTAGTATGTTAGATAAAACTAAATTTAATATCATTTTCTGTTTCTTCTTCAAAAGTGCAAATTTCATGCTATTTATATTCTGAGCTAAAGTAAGTAACCCAATTTCGAGACGACCGACAGGAAATACGCATATTGAGATACTTTCGTACGTTCATTAAACTACTGTTGGTGTGCACTAATTCGACGAAACAAACTATGGTTCGAAGCCACAGGACAACATATTGATTTCCTTCGTAGACTGGACACTAGCTATTATCGATCGGTTAAAAAGTTCAGGGCTGTCTCCTGTGTCTGTATGTCTTTTCAAAACATGATTTATCGGTTACTTATTTGTTATAAAAATTACGTATGAAAATTTGAAATAATTACGAAAAAAGATCGATCGACAATTAAATGAAATATCGTACACAGAAACTGTGCAAAAAACACAAATAACAAAAATTATTTCGCTGATGTAGAAAATACTTTCACTCGAAACCTGCGTTGAATATTTTAATATTTAATTATCAATTACAGCTGAAAGCAACAAATTGAATACCAGTCGTTAGTTTCGTACAACCAAACGGTCAATTGTCGATAAGAATTCGAAGAAAGATAATTGGTTTTAAAGAGTCGTTGGTCAAAAGAAAACGATCGTGTCACGATAAATTGAAGAGCACGCCATGGAGCGACTGAAAGTCGGAGCCGCGCGGTGTTTTTTTACACGCAATCGCGATTCTTGAAAAAGAAAAAGAGGGGAAAGAGCTAGAGACAGAAGGCACTGCCGTGGAACGTATATATATATATATCACTTTTCTTTTTTCTTTCTTACGCCTGTGAATTTTATTATACTAACGTTGGTGTTAGGTAATCGTGTGCCGTGTATATCGAGAAGTATCTTTATATATTCGTGAAATGACCTGTACACACACGTTTGTCGTTGGTTTGTTGTTGATTTGCCGACACGTTGAGGATTTTCCTGTTTTCTTTCTTTCTTTATTATTATTTTTTTTTTATTTTATTGGATTTGTTGCGCATTTTTTTTTTCTTTTTTTTTTTTTGTCACGCCTTAGCGGTACCACACTGTTACCATTTTCATAACGCGCCGCTTTCCGTCCACCTGTCTTCCCTTATCCTTTTTACCCACGCATAATATCTACACAAACACCACACGTCTATATTGTCTTTCTTTTTTTAAATTGAGTAATTGATCATTGCAACGGTACACGTGAAAGTAAAACGTCTAAATGATGGCGTTGAGCGCGGATAATATTCAGATTCGGTCATCGAATGGTCAAAGTATGGTTTCGAATTTGATTGCTAATTCAGTGACACGTGTTTTGACAAGAAGAAAACGTATGATCATTGATGCTCGCAAACTGAAAATTACGTGGAACACTGGTTTGTTTTTTCGTCGTATTTTCGACAGTTTTCTGGCAGAGCCCACGGCTCTCGATACAAAACGACTGCGTAGTTTCTTAATATCAAGTCCGCGTCCATTAGCATCGTGTTATCTATTCGTAAAATGCTTTTCCAATAAACCGTTTATCTTAATTGTAAATGTAGAAGAGCGCGGAATACGAGGTTCGAATTCGTGCTTTACTTTCAGTCGAGTATTTGCCTGCGTGAATCGTTCGCTATACACACGTAGCTGTACACGCGTAAAATTCCAATTCCACCACCCTCCTTCCATTCTTTTCCTTCAATACTTAGCTGCACAGGGAGAAATGTACTGTTAAAGCTTCCGGTGTCCATCAAGTTCTGTTGATTACCTTGAACAAGGTAAGAGAGAGAAATGATATTGTATCAAGAAAGAAACTCGATGGACCGCAGGTTGTTTCGAACGGCAAGTGTGATTACATAGGACTAAATGATCTTGGTGGACTATGTACAGCGAAAAAAAAAAGTGATTCTAGTCTAAAGCTAAAGTAAGAAATATTCGGAATACTTTGTAGAAAGTTGATTGTAACAATCGTTACAGTGTTAGTGTGTCATGTACCAAATATATTGCAATTATTCTACTGTTTTTTTAAATATAGATTTAGGATTGATATTATTGGCTTATATACAGAGAATGATTGTGTTTTGTAATTTATAATATTTATGAAGATTATCAATATTTTTACTGTTACGTGTTTCATTCATATAATAGAAGTTTTTTTGAAAATAAAATATACATATTTTCTTTATGCATAAAATATGCATGTAAAGTAGAGTATATGTTAGAATGGAGAATAATATGCTTAAAATATTCAAACAGTGAAATGACGCGTTTTTCTTGAAACAGAAACGATGTTCTATTTGAATACTTTTTTAAAATGATGAAATCAATTTCTTTGTATTTTATGTAAGAAAAATAGCGATGAGAAAAATATTGAGCAAATCTTTCAGATTTGTGTTTCATAATCAAAACATTAAAACTAAAATGAAATTTAAAACAATTTAAAAGGAGTAATTTGTTATCATGCTACAAATATATTCATTTTTCTAAAATTTCGTGCACAAAAAAAATATTTATATAAAAAGATATTAACCGTATCCTTCGAATTCTCTTCTATAACCAGAATATTGAGAAACGAGAATAAAATGTACAACAATTTAAAAAGTTTATCACATACGTTATAAATTAGAAAGTATTAAGTACAGTAATTTCTCCATACGTCATAAATATAAAATCTAGAATTATAAAAGATATATAGAGCTGTAACACAGAAACTCTTACATATTTAAACATACAAGAGAAATTCCAACTGAAACGTTACGATTAAACTTTGTTCCTTGACGACTTAACATACGTACACGTCATACGAGTAAAAATAATATCATTGGCCAATAATATCGACCGACTACCTTATAATTATCTCGTTAACAACTACATGTATCCAACATGCAACAGCCTGTCGCAGTTAATGTCACTGAATTGTTAATTTTCTAGTCCACCATGATTAAACGATCGCGAGTATTCTTCGATCATTAGATGAGTGCCGGTTGTACGATGGGTCGATCGTTGAGCTGTCTAATCGTTGGATGATTTTGATTTCAGGGTGCCACCGGGTTACGTGTACCAGTCGCCTTACCTGGCGGCTGCGGCGCCAGGTGGTTTGGTACCGCTTCCGGCGACACAGTTGACCCATGCAGCGGCGATGGCAGCAGCGTCTCAATTTTACGAGTACCAAAACGTCGCGGCAGCGGCCGCCACGTATCCGGGAACATCGTACAATTTCGCCGAGGCGTATCCTTATACCAGCGCCGCTGCGGCTGGTATGTGTTTGAAAAGTGTCCAGAGCAAGGACAGCAACGGGCTGATACACCACCACCAGCAGCACAATGGTAGCAGCCCTGCGGTGCTGGCACACCAACGATTGGAGAAAGCTCTCCTGCCGCCCTTTCTGCCGTCCGTGCTACGTAGCAACGGTAGAAAATTATTAGAAAAACCAAACGCACTGAAACAGACGGAATGCAAGCTATTAAACGTACGGGGATGTATGCGAGAGAGAGAGAGAGAGAGAGTGTGTGTATGTGTGTGAGAGAAAAAGAGGAATATTATGAAGTTTCTGTTATGGAGGAATCTCTGCAAGATTCCCACGAACTTTCCAAATTACGCCATTTATATTTCGAATTTGTTCTCTGAATTACATGTTCTTTTACTGAGCTTTGCTTCATTAGATTCATTACGAAGTTTATTTACATCTTGCTCTTGAGAAGTTTTTTTTGAAAAAAATTCAAATTTACTAATATGACGAAAGTTTCCTTTATTTCCATGTATTCGCAAGTTTTGCAAATTGATAGACGTTATTATAACGTTGAAAGTTAATTTCCGAACGCATGTGCGGAGGAATTTCTTTTCTACGTTGTCCGTAGAAGCTTGCATGTTTCGTGGACGCTAGAGTATACGTCAAGTTTGCGTAATAAGGTAGTTTTTAGTAAAGATTAACAATACTTGAAGAGCTGCACGTGTCGACGTTTTGTGGCACATTTTTTGACCATGATGGAATTAGCGTTTTCGAAACTTCTGAAAAATATTTCGTTTATTGCGTCTTTTCTACTGAGAACGGACCTTGACACGAATCTTAAAAGAAATTGATCAGAAAAAAAGCAAACACTGATTTCATTTGACTTTTGAGATAGAAAGTAGATATCTTCGATGGGAATCTTGCTGAGAAGAATTTTTACTCGTTTCATTTGTTTCGCTTCTTCATATTAGCGTATGTGTTTTGTAGTTCTATCGATTAGATAAAGATTTGAAGTAACAGAGTTTGCATTTGTCAGGAGAACTTTCTGCAATCCTTTTCTTTCAAAGCTTGTATTAAACGATAATTTTCCAAGATTATCAGCAATTACTTTTATGTTATTCGTACGTTCTCAGGAATATGATCACACGAGAAAACGCTTGTATAGAGATTTTTTTTTTAATTTGCGCTGGAATGTTCGCTGTCGGTATAACAGACACAAAAAAAAAAAAGAAAGTTAAAATGCAATATTGCATGCTTAAGCTGGCTTCGCATTCAACACGATCAACATGCAAATTTTGTTAATGCTCTGATGTGCTGTCTACGGTGGTGGTGGGAAAAATGTCACGATGGATGACAGTAGTCAGTAAGCTTTTATTACGCGATGATAGCGTTTTAGTAGAGTATCGAAACTTAATTTTCGACAAACATGAAGAATTAGAATAAAAAAAAAAAGAGTACAAATTGAACATTTATTTATAACAACGATATTTTTGAGAAAGAGATGCAGGTAATTCTGTAATAAAAAAAATTTTTAAATTACGTTTTTAATAAGTGCACGTATATACAATGTATATATAAATGTACAGTTGAATAGAATTTGGTAATTTAATTTCTCAAAAAGAATTAATTATTTAATTAAAAGTATAAAAATGTAAATAGAAGTGTTAATATACAGTGGCAGAGAGAAAAAAATTTTGAGAGATATTAGGTACAGAAATGAATTCATACCTTTCTCTAGATAAACTTATCATTCATTTATTTATACGTTAAGAGAAAATGAATGGAAACAATAATGAAATTAAAATTATGGTATAGCAATCACGAATCATCAGGTCATTTCTAGCAAATTACAGATGGAAATCTGGATGTACACAGTCTCTGGTCATACAATTATAATAACTCAAAATTTTCAAAGTTTTATGTACTTTTGATAAAATTTAGAACGAAAAATTTAATTACAAGTTTTATTAACTATTAAAGTATTGCATACAAAATGTCACATATTAATAATTTATATGTATGTTATTAACTATTAAAATATTACACACAAAATATATAATATAATAATATAAATAATATATACAGTAATATACATGACATTTTATAATAGATCGCTATGCTAAAGTATTAATTATAGAAAATAAACAATTAAAGAACTGCTCCATTTGAATTTTTAAAAATGTCTTATAAAAGCAGATAAAGTAGTATGATAAAGTAGTATACATACATGAAATATAATGCAAATTTTGTGATGAGAACAAAGGAAAAAGATACAATTATACTATTAATGTATATTTGTATTAATTATTGATAAAATTTATTGCTAAATGACATTTCGATTTTCCAATTTTACTAAAAACATGTAAAAAGTTGAAAAATTCTATTGGGCCAAGGAGACTGTACCAATTTCTCTGCCACTCTATTTGAAAACTATAGGTTTGCACATTGTATTATTTGCAAATTGGTATTCTTTCTCGAAGGATTGCCTGCGCTTAAATCGTACTACAGCTTAGAAAACGATTTACTTGTTTTTACAGCGAACGCAGCGGCGGCAAGTTACGTGACACCGTATACGTATGCAACGCTACCAGGTGCAGCGGCAGGATTACCAGCAGCAGCGGCTGCAGCTGCAACAGCGGCGGGCGCTGCCTTCCCAGGACTACCATATCAAACGACGCCTCAGGAAGCAAGATTGCAATAGAAGTTGGATGAATTGCCGCGGGGAAATTGGTACCGTCGCCGATTGTTCCACGCAGGCATTAAACTCGTAACACAAAACTTGATCCTCGCCGCCGTATAAATGCGTAGTGTAGTCTTCATCTGTCTCTGCGTCGATCCACCTCCTACCTTATTCGAGAATCGAAGCATTATTCGGAGCGGTTGCACGGCGCACCGAAAGGGAGCCATTGTTTCAACGACCTAGCTCCGCGTTCTCACGAGCTAATTTTGGAAACGACGACGCCCAAAGCGGGAGACAGAAAACGCGAGGAAACTTTCGTCGATGCGATCTACGTCACCCGAAGGATCGACGGATTCACAGTTCCGTACTAATTTAACCTTTAATCTTCCCCACCTTAATCTTCCTTTCCACGTTCTCCTTCGTAGGGCCAAACTTGGCACGCTCGGCCAACGTGTATACTTTCGAGATATACATGATTAAATACGTAACGTTCGTTAGCGTTTTATGATTATTTATAACCGATGGAGTACGATGGGCAATAGAGAGGCTTTCGACAGATGCGCGAAACATTTTACGAAACGTCGGATTCTTTATGTCTTTATAAATACATTTGTAAATGAAAAGAAGAACCGAGATTGAAATCTGCAATGTTGTCAGTTTACAGCTACCTAAGATACGAACGAAGTAAAGAGAATTAATTATTACTTGCTGTTAAGTAGAATCGAAAGACTGATCCGTATTCAGAATTGATATTGCTCGAGAAGTGTATTTTTTACCAAATGATAATTGTTGATTGAATTGTTTTGGAAGATGTTTCTTCCGGTGTCAATGAATGACTTTTAATGTTCTTCGTGAACCGTTATTTTATTGCTATTCTCTTCTCTTTTTTTTTTTTCTTTTCTTTCTTTAACGATTATTTGAAACGGAGAATGCGTTGAAACGTAGTTTTGATGCTTTTATAGATATCATTTCTGAATATTGATCAAAGACTATGAACTATTTTAAATTTAAGCGTAACGTCTAGTTTATTTATATTCAACTTATCGAGAAACGAATGTTTTCCATTTTATACGTAGAAGATCGTTCTTTTTATAGTCGACATATTAGAAATTCACGAACGAAGTTTTCACAAAGCTTTAAAGTAACTAGCGTCATGTTTAAATTGGAAAAGAGAGAACACTCGTCTAAATATCTTACTCAGCTAAATGTGAAGAAACGAAGCAGTTTCTTCTAAAATTTTAAAATGTTACTTTTATCTCGTTTTAAACGAATTTAGTTTACATTTTGTAAGAGGTCAGAGATTAATCTAAAATGTACAAATTTTTAAGAATTTGTACATTGTACATTGTTACAAATTTTTAAGAATTTGTACTTTGTGATCGAACAATCAATCATTTTATTTCAAATATTTTTCAAATTTCAATTTATTAAAGACTTTCTAGTTTTGTGGAATCAATACAATATTTTTTATTAATACAATATTTGGGAGGAACATTTGAGCAAATATTCCAGAATGAAAATTGTAGATTCATTCGTGCGAGGTATATTAAAGCGTTTGTAAGTAACGACGATCGCGTTACAATTAAACCGATGTTGCCTTAGAATCGCGTGTCGGCGAAATCACCAAGTGTCTTAACTTATGATGCCTTTGCATAATTTATAGATGTTATTTAAATGAACAATGAGGACCAACGGACGAACGAATCGACGTTGCTGATTATCGAATGTTGATAATCAAAAAACTAAACGAATACCTATTACAAACATACAGAAGGATAACATAAAAGTACCAAAATTCTGCTGATCAACAAATAATGATTGTTTCGTACAAGAGTCTTTAGAGCTTGTAAATACGAATTTTTAGTAGGATTTCATTTTTATACTTGTTGAAGCATCGTCTCTCTTTTCACGCAAGTTACGATTGACATACATTGTTACAGTATATTTTAAATACGGATCAAATTTGTCTAATTGGTTATTGAACATCAACGTGTACCACTTATTCAAGGAGGAATTGCAAGACGCAAAAGAATTCGTTCGTCTTATCTCTTAAAGTGATCAGGTGCCTTAATTAGCACGAGTAATCCTAAAGGTTAAAAACTAGTCAGTGATTCGTTAGCGCAAAGCAATTCGCTAACGTGTGTACAGGGGTGAAACTTGAAAGGAGACGAAACGACGAGATGGGAAATGAGAAAAACGAAAACGAAGAAGAAAAGAGATAACTAGCAAGCAAGAAGGGAAACGAAGGATCAGGCTATGAAGAATGAGAGGCTGTCTAGTCCTACACCCTTCGAAGAATGAGGTTTACTCGATTCGTTAGAATTTTACGTAGACGTAATACGGACGATGAAACACAGAAGGAAACCAAAAGTCTTGTAAAAAGTTAGCAAATGATGCTGTTAGAAAAGCTTAGTGTTAGATATTAATTATTATATAATCGTTCGATTAAGATAATAGGAAAATAAATTAATAACTATCGACATATGATTATTATTATTATTATTATTATTATTATTATTTTATTATTATTATAAATTGATAATTATTATTACTATTAATTATTGATAATATTATTGTCATTATCGATTATTCATTATTGTTCATGTACTTAATGACGACTCGAAGAGAATACGTGTTCGTCCGAATGTATTGCGAATCAGAAGGAAAAAAAAAAAGAAATCTTTTGTTGCGACACGATGAAGATGAAAAATGGATCTTAGAGTTGAACCGTGATGAATGCGTATTTTCATCACGGATACCACTGATTCTTTCAAATCATCCTATACTCTTAGGATTAACGGTTGTAATATATCGTCTGTTATCTTTAATAATATTAATATTATACACTCTATTGGTAGGTTAACAAAACAAAACCGAAAGTAAATATATTGTCTCTAAGAGAAGTGAAAGAAAAGCGAATGCGTCTTGGTCTTATGATAGACCGCGACTATTGTTGTCTGTTGCTTTCGCACGTCATCTGAACTCTTTGCAAGAGACAGAAACCATGAACATATTGATTATCGAAAAATCAGAAAAAAAAAGAAATAAAATCTTAATTTTCAGAAAGTCATGTGTCATTTAATGGCATCCTCGTTCCAAAAATGTGTTTTTTTATCATAATTTACAAAAGAGATCCAGGATGATCAGTTAATCTTAATCAGAAATTTACAATTTTGGTTTTAATAATTAGCCTTATTAATTAGTTAAAAGTAAAGTGTGGAAGTTGGAAGTTAATATTCTTTTAGTAGCTGAAATGAGAATAATTAAATTTGCTTGGAAAACTGTTATAATGAAAATAATTATAAATAACATTTCTTTTACTTTTTGCTCTTTTTCTAAATACATATAAATAAAAAAAAGTTTAGATCTCGATTTTGATAGTAGGTGTTAAACATTCTCTTTCTCGAACCATCCGAAATTCGAACTACATTAGACATATAAATGTACTCAATGTAAAAATATATTTTTTATTTATCGTACACTTTTATTTTATACGTATAAGTATAACATACATACATACATGCATGATATCTGGTTTTATGCAACTATATTGCCAGTTTTTCTATTTTTTAATTTAAGAAATTACAGGAATTATAAAATTTTATTCCTAATTATACATATTATATTGTGATCAGGGCAAATCTAACGAAGGGTTAAAAATGTGATAGATGCATATTAAGTTTTATTCATATTGGATGTTCCTTTTTTTGTTCACTTATGACATCATTTTTCTAGCCGATGTCATATTTTCCAAACGAATATCAGTTATTAGAAGCTATTAGAATATACTATATTAGACATAGAAATTAATTCGTTGTTTTTGTATTAAATTTGAAAACTAAAAATTCGATGAACTTAAATAATCGTTAAATGAAAAGTCTTCTCGAATGCAAAAACTTGTGGATTCTTATGCATTTATGGAAACTTTGAAGATGCAAAAATGCAGGCAATGCATAGAATATGCAAAAATGTATAAAATATTCAATAAAATTTAGTAGAGTAAACAAATTTCCACTTTTTCAGTCATATTCACAAAAATATTTAAAAAAAAAACACATAAAAATCTTATCTAAATTAAAAATTTATCTAAAAAAAGGCATCGAGTTAATTTCTACATTTAATTGCAATTTCCAATTATTACTTTTTGAAAACTAGTTAACTCTGGCCTCTAACCTTCCTTGGTAGTATTCCTAATTATAAGAATCGTTGGTGACAGGAACAACGATTTACGCGTCCATTCCTCGCTATGGTTCGCCAATTGTTTCACGACAAATTTTCCTTGGCGACCGAGGTTAGTGACTTCATCGCCTCGATGGAACTCGATCTTGTCGTTTTTCGTGGCTAAAGATAATCTTAATGGCCTTGTGGGATTGGGTGCCAAGCGTCACGACGGGCCGCAAAAACGAGCAAAGGGGAAAACCGCCCTCGACGTCTCTAAGTCAGGCCCGCAACGTCCGTGCAAAAATAACCGGCTATGTGCTTTTTGGCAAAATAATTTAACGATTTGGTTTCCTTCGTGGATCTTCATAAATTTGTCGCCCTTTCATGCTTCGTCTTAAAAAACTGGCTTTAATCATACGACCCGGGATCTAAAAGTTGGAAAAAATAAATCAAATTTTTAGTATTGTGATAAAAACTAATAACAATTATACTTATAATAAAATATACTTGAATCTCGTTTTACACGTTGGATTTGTGTAAAAGGAAATTGTGTAAAAAAGATTCTTGTTGAAAAAAATGAATATTTTAGATAAAAATTCAAAATGTCTTAATATTTCGTCATCTAATGTTTAAAATTTAGTAAAATAGGGAAGAAGAATTTCAATTTTCGAGACCATGATAAATTTAGTTATGAAAAAAATTTTTTAATGTTTCTATTTGATATTTGAATTTTTACAATTTTTATATAGAATAAAAGTATTTTTATCTTTGATGATTTTCCTTTTTTAACGAAATTACGACAATTTAAAATATTGATAACTTCCCATTGTTATTGGTTTAATTATTCCCTTTACTAGTCGAAGATTTTTGATAAAAGAACAAAAGATGATTTCTGATAAAAGAGCAAAATCCATTTTCAAAAGATAAGAAAAGAAAATCATACCTATACCGTTAATTGGATCTTACATAAAATATCATAATCTTCGATATTCTTTTTTAAAAAAAATTCGTACAAACTTCTTACATAATTTAATAGATTAAGATTATCTTTGACTTTTTAATTTCGGATTAATAATGTAACATTGCAAATTATAGATATCGTGGATGTCAGATAAAATGACACATTATGAAAGTCATAAGAAATATATAAGAAATCTTAAATATCTTACTTCATAATTAAAGACTCTTTATAAAAAACATTGCCAAAATTGGAAAATTTCGTTCCTGTATTGATACAAATTTTATACAAAATTGAATATTCTTCGAATAAATTATCATTTTCGACAATTGTCGTCTCTTAAAAAGGAACAGAATTTTTACATATTTATATTATTTATACTAACTTTATATTAACATGACATTTACATTTATACTACTTATTATACCCACTGTTATTACACTCTTATTATTACATATATAAAATTCAGATATTTTAAATTCATAATTTTCATGAAACACAGTTACATAAAATAATTATAAAATATTATATATTCCAAATATTTCCCATCCTGTTTAATTTTGCACTTCAGAACTTTCTACAAGTTCCACAAACTCGAGTGATAAAAAAAAAAAAATTCTATTGCTAGTTATTATTAATATTATTAATATTAACTTATATATTTAACTTACTTATATTGTTATTATTAATACAATATTATTATAACTTCATTCAAAAAAAAAAAACAATGCAGAATTTTACACGCGCTAATTATACACATTACATTGACATTAATTACATACATATTGACATAGTGATAAAATATACCAAAAGAAGATACACGAAAGGAAGAAATAATAAGAAATTTTCTCCAATGCGAATGTGAGAATTGTCGGCGTGTTTAGCACAGACTGCAACCAATCGTAGCGCAGAATACCTGTGGAATCGGTGTCGACTGGTCATCGTTGGCAACGATGATGAGATGTCAGCACGGGTGCTTCATTGATAACGTGTTTTCTGAATGACGCCCCGCTTATCATTCGTTTTGATAGAGAAATAGTAGGGGAGCATTGCCATTGACAGAAGAGCGAGCCTCAGTTATCCCGCGTTTATCCGCGTAAACTAGAGCGCTCATAGTGCGCTCGGTGATTTTTTTGGAGTTAACTCGGCGGACGAAGGAGGTGACGAGCAAGGAAAGACTCGAGGATCGCGATCCAGATAGGACTCGCGACCTGGAAGTCCTTCCTGAGTCCATGCGGAAGCACGTGGCTTAAGGTCAAGGTGAGACTAATAGAATTCTCGCGTGTCTTCGCTTCCTCCTCTTGCACACTTTGCAGCAACTACTAATGTTTCTATTACGATCGCTTATTTCTCCATACGATTCTGTCATGCTGCATTATTAAAATTACCGAAATACCAGCTGTCTCGCTTTTAGTGCAATATTAAATCAATCGAACGCGTTTTCACATTTATCACCTCGAAAACGTTGAGATGTTTGAAAATCCTCTCGATCGAGTGAATCGTAAGTAAGGACCAGCGCGATTTTTATTTTCTTTATTCGAATGTAATTAGTTAAAAAAGCATAGATACATATAATTAAATATCGTGAGATTTCAATTTTGCAGTTAATAAGCGCTTTCATTTCATCAGGTTCTAGACTTTTAGTAACATCAAATTTTTCTAACTCTATGTATCACCAAACGGAACTAATTAATTATTATATAAACAGAATGATGCAGAAATACTCTTCGTAGCCACCGTACCTACAATTATCGTATAATACTGTGTAATACATATTGTCCATTGTACTTAATTGACTAATTTCTTCGATCTTTCTTTTTCCTTTCTTACTACAAATGCTTAATCTGCTACAATCGCGCAAATTACCTTGCCGATTACGTAGTTGTGTTGACTTTAAAACATTATTTCAAATTAATCGACTGACATACTTGATTATTTCGAGAGTATCGATAGCACTCTATAGATTGATACAAAAGCATCGTAGCTGATTATTATATCATCGATCAAGACGCTTTTTTATTCGACGTTCAGTTCACAACTGTTCACTGGTTTCTCATAGTATAGTTTTATCATGCACACGTGTCGCGTATAAAAATGTTTGACTTTCAGAATAGAAACACGTTCATCCGTGTCTTTTAATTGATTAATTGATAAAGGAAATACCTACGTGACATTTCGTGGTACTTAATAATTTTCGGTACAATTGTCGATACGAAATTTATATGAGTAAATTTATTCTATTTATGAAACCATTTACCATTACTGTTTAGCTTTTCCCGACTTGTATTTTTATTTTTCCTCCATTTAAAATTTGCTAGAATAATTTACAGAATGGTATATAAATTTAAAATAGATTTAAAAAGAATTTGAGAAATTTGTAGATTTATCGGATTATAATTTATTATAATAAATATAATATCACGATATTTAATTATACGTATCTATGTTCTTTTAATTAATTACTCGAATAAAGCATCGAATAAAGCAAATAAAAATTATAATATATATAGAGTGTAGGATTAGAATTCGCAAAATTTATAAATAATTTTTGGAATTCTTTCAATCGGAATTTTCGTTTTCGCGTCGAATTGTGTGCACATTTCGACTTCTTTTCTTCATGTAAGTCTGTGATAAAGTCAGATTCGCGATTCTTCGCGTGCTTCTTGTAGCACGACGAGGCGGAAGTAACAATCGGCTGGAACTCCGTATTAATGCAGTCTCCGAGCGTCACAACGAAATCTATACCCAGTTAAATTGCAATTGCGTAATCATCTCAGGTGCCTGTGGTACACTCGACAATTACTAAGGAAATGGTTGGTAAATAAATCTATTACGTCGTTTGATTTTTCGACGTTTGCACATGGATGAAATGAAATTATTTCCTTTCTTTTTTTTTTTTTTCTTTTTTTGAATTAATTGCAAAGGAATTCGAAGGGAGAAGAGAACGTGACTTTCACATCTGACGACTCGACAATTTGACGTAGATTTTATTTCATCGTTTTATTGTTAGTGTCAAAGTATTTAGTAAGTTTTGCTGATAGATAATAAAATCTAACTGACGAAGTTGTTATGCGTTAAATCTTTACTGCGAATCGTTCTTCTAGAAAATGATTCGCAGATTATGTTATAGCACGTATTTGAACACGTTGAGATAACAATAATAGTCATTATTACGTTGCATTTCGGAGCACGTTGCGTATTAAATTGCATTCGTACGTGTGTAAATTGTTTGTAAAATTTTTAGAAATTGATGAAATTGTTGTATGTTTAATTTATAATTTATGTGTTTATTTAAATTTAAAGATATGCTTAAATATGTTTAAAGATATTAGAAGTATCTCAATACATACTAAAAATTATATTTAGATATATCAAAAACGTAAAGTTACAAAAGTTCATAAAATATAACATACAAAAATGTATAAAATATCCATAAATAAAATATATAATATTATATAATAATATTTATTACTTATAAACAATATATATATATAATATCATGTACAATTATTATTATAATATTTATAATATTTAATTAAAAAACAGTCTTTACTTCCAACTTTTTGATGGTGTTTATAAAAATATATCGTCCATTATTTTATTGTGTTTTGGAATTTTCATTCATGGTTAGTCAACAAGTAAATGTAGTGATCACATAGTATTATTCTTATATCACAGGTATCGATAAAAATAGTTGTATTTATTTTAGAGTTAGTTTATGATAAAATCGTTTGTTACAGGAAAAACAAAAATATTTGACGATTATATTATTTGGACGATAGGATATTTATCGATTAGAGAGTACCAGAATTTCAAAGTTTATTTTTCACGTGCATTATTATTATAACTCTTCCTCTCGTCGATTCTGCTATCACAATTGGATAGATTAATTGTCGTTTTATTATACTTCTCGTTAATAAAATGGAAAAATTTCTAACGAAGGAAAAATATGTCAAAATGTGTCTAAATGAATATTTTTTAAATCTAAAAAAAATAATTGTAATTAAATAATCACGTAATAATAAATACATCATTATATAGTTTTTAATTATGATTGTTGTTTTAAATACAGTTACATTTAAAAAATTATAATTATATTTTTTAATTATTTTTCCGATGATTATAATTATTTATTTTTCAGATAGATTGAAATTTTATAAAGGAAAAATATTTCTAAACATTTTTAAATACTAGAATATTTTATAAATGTTTTATAGACGTTTATACAACGGTGTGTTTTCAGAGATTTGAATGATTTTTCGTAAAATTCGTAGATAAATGATCCTGCATTCTTTATCATTATAAATTTTTTCTATTTCTCTACATTTTTTATTTCTTTCGCCATTTGTTATTTGTAGCTATTTGTAGTTTCAATTATTAAAAGTTCTGGTATTGAAATAATTGATTTATTTAAAATAATTAGAACTATATCTACCTAAAAGGAAAGCCGTTCGATATAATTGCTTGTATAATCATTACGAAAGAAAAATATCTAAACACGTTTGAACATTTTTTAAAATAATTAAATCGTTTGCTTGAAATAATTAGAACCTGTTTGAAGAAAGTAATTATCATTTTGTTAATTTTATCGACAGATTTCTTAAAAACGTGGAGACATATAAACGTAATGAAACAAATACGCATAGATTTAAGGCACTGCAACTGAATAAATTTACTCTAAGTATATTTCTATCAAGGTCAGAAAAGCAAACAAAATAGCACCTAATAAATAAAGCTAGTGCTGTAAATCATTTCATGATTAAACGGCTTATAGCGATAGATAACGGAGTTATCGCTAACTGAAGGAATTGTATGGAAAGAGAGAAGTTAATGCAATTATCATGACTGACCTTGTTAGATATTTAATTCTATATATATAGAATGTTTCGCGTCTCGTGATCAACCGATTGGAAGGTGATTCTACACGTAAAAATGAGTCAAAAAGAAACAGAAAATTTTTTTCATTAATGTTTTCTGTTTTTAGGAAAATCGACTTTAAAAATTGATCAAGTATATTCGAATTTAATTAATTCTAGATGTGACAGAAAAGAATAATTAACAGGAAGTTATTCTACGCGCAAAGATCAAAAGCGTGGAATATAATCTTTCACCCTTCGTTTTTGAGAAACTTCAATATTCGAGTACACATTTGTACTGAACATGTTCTATTCTAAATTTGCTCAAAATCTATTTTCTTGAAGATAATATCTTAAATAGATTTTCATTTTATTTTATTACATAATATTTATATTAAAATACAAAATTAAAAATAAATAAAAATTTCAACACAGGTTACTGTAATCACCTATAATTTAACGATAATACTCGAGTTAATATTAGAGCTGTAATATTAGAAATCCCAAGTATTCGTTTAATACTTATCATTATATTTTTCATTCTAGATTCTATTATATTTTTTATTCTAGATTCTGTTTTAATGAAATTTGAAGATAATGATGTAAGGATATTAAAGAATTCATAAACTATTATTATATAATTATGATGAATTATACAATTAACAATATAATTATAAATATAATATTATAATTGCATAATTAATGCATGCATAATTGCACAAAATGCATACAATAAATTAGTATTACCTAGTTACCAAGTTATGACATACTATTATTATATAATTATGATAAACTATTTCAGAAAAATCGATGAATTTGTAAACATGATAAACTCCTTAACACTAAAAATAATGAAGTACTTAACTAGCTAGTTAGAAATTTTGTAGATTTACAAAGCTGTGTTTGCGATTTGAATGATTCTTCGTAAAATATATAAATAAAAGTTAGTGCTTTTTATTGCATCATAAACTTCTTTATGTTAATTTCTTCTAACACAAACATTACATTTTAATTGTCGGTAATTTCAGTGTTAGTAGTTAATAAAAAATACATAAATCATTATAAAGTTTACAGTAATATATAATTTTTTATATATATATACATATATAAAAATATTTGTTTATTAACATCTATCATCATACCGTTGTCAGAAAATTACTATCTTTACTTCTTAATGCACTACTCTTTATGCTTTCCATATAAAATTGCCTTGTTTTTTCACAAACACAATACAAAAGATAATTTTAGTATAATGCATGTGCAAGTTATTATTAGGCCGTTAAAGACTAACGTTGCATGAAACGTAAAGTTTCATTTGTTTACATTTCGTTTCATTTCAATTAATTAATCTATTTTATAATATTAGAAGTATGCAAAAAAGCTTCAAGAGTTTGTTTAATATTCTCTTATCCTTATTCGTATTTTATTATAAAAAATCAATTCTTCTTAGAAGATTTATTACAAAATTTGAAAAATTTGAAGACATTCCTATATAATATAATCATACATTATATTGTTTAGTTCTTAATTACAATATTTATTTCAATTAAAAACCTATGAATTAATAATTGTTATAAATATACTGCGGATGTCTATATATAATATTTATGGAAATGATTTGAATGGATAAAACATACATAATACGTCAAATACAAAAGTATAGTATTCTTCTATTTAACATGCTACGCTTTCTGCTTAGGTTTCATCTTTTAAATGTATTTACAAAAATATGAATTTTAAACATTCGCCATCTAGTTATTATAAACATGAATTTAATAGATTATAAATGAAATACAATAATACATAGATTTGCGAATTTTTATGTAAATTCATATTTTTAAAAACGTAATATATATCTATATATGACATACAATATAATATATCGAAATATATGGAAAGTTGTTTTATATATCAAATATTCTAGTTATATTATTATTATAGTGTTTTTGTACTGTAGGTAATTGGAATTTTTGTCTATTTTATACTGTTTTTGTATTATATACATTCTGTTTCATTTCATAGTTTTTAATTTCGTATGAACGCATAAAAGTTCATAATTTATGTATATTAATCCTTTATAAAACGATATTAATCTTTTACAAACGACTATGAAAAGACTATTTGAATATGAAAAATCCACTTCTTTGAATTCTAATATGATAATTTCCTTTCAATTTTCGTCACATTTTTCGTACATCTTTTAGCATATGATGAATATACTTACTAAAAATCGTTCGCCAAATTTCAACATTCACAATATAATATATATTAACTTTGATAAGAATTACTTACTCTATATAAATAAAAACAATAAGAACGAACATGTTTGATATGAAGCACACATTTTTGAAAATAAATTTGAATAAAATTACAATTACCAAATCTAATACCGAATCTAAAATCAGATTTTACTACTACTACTTTATGAATAATTACATAAATAGTGATATAACTAAACATTGAATGTCAAGATCAGAATACTATGAATTGTCATTGGCAATAAGAATCGCTGTTATATAAATATACTTACAGTTCGCAGCAACCTGTTAATCAGAAAAATTATACAACGTTCCCAAGAAATATACAAGCATTAAGTGTCGATTATTTTCTAGAAAATTTATGAAGCTAGATATATAAATGTTACAGTGCAGTCGGAGGGATGAGCAAAGATTGTGGAATTTGCGGGATTTATCCCCGATGGCTACGAGATCGTGCTACCCCGAAAAATTTCATCGCTGTGTATGGCCTCCTTGGCACCGTGCAGGCGATGGCTTTTATTTACATCGTTGTCACCCTTACGACCTTGGAAAAGAGATTTAAAATACCTAGTCGTACAACTGGTAAGGATCTTTTGATATCGTCTGTCTAACTTTTTATTTGATTTTTCCCTTTATGGAAATTATAATTTCAAATTGATCTCTATATTATTTATATCATACACTGTGACACTTACACTATTTGTTGAAAAATTGCAATGGCTTAAGAAACGAGAACTAATGATTTTTTTGATTAACTATATAAAGAAAAATAAATTCTAACTAAATTTTAACTATATAAAGAAAAATAAATTTCAAATTCGAAATTTAAATGGTTAATAGTTAACATTTTCTAACTAAATTTTAATAGCCCAAAAAACACTCCAAATTTCTAGGTATCGCAATTTTCTTTTGCGAACAGTATGTAATTGTTGCTTGGTAAATGTAATACTATTGAATGTATCATACACTCTAAAGTTTAGGATAGTATCAACTATATAAATAGTTATTAAACTATTCTTCTAATTCATTATTAGACTATTCTTTTAAATTGTCCTACGTGAAATAATTTATGACTATTTTTCTAATTCATTTCTAATTAAAATATCTGAGATATATTGTTGTTGAATAGATGTTGAATAAGATGTCAAAAAATAAATATTCAAATCATCAATTCATAGCTGTTATTAAAAGAAATAAAAAACCTACTTAATTATACAGAATCTAAAATTAGAACTAAAATGATAAGTAATTTAAATCTATTTCTTCATTACATAATAATAAAAAGAAGAGAAATAAATTTAGAAAGAAATAAATCTAGAAAGAAAGAAATCTGTATCATTTAAAAAAAATTTAAAGGAAAGAAGGATTGTTATTAATACAAAAGAAGTTGTGGAATATAAAACTATTTTTTTTTTCTGTTACAAACTATCCTGTCTTGTCTATTTTTCATTTGAATCTACTTGTACAAATTATAAATCTGTATACATAAAATATATATACGTATATGTATAAATATTCTTACCTTGTTCCATATTCTCTGACACACTGATGTCTTTTAATCATTGCAGTTTGTTATCGATGAATAAATTAAGTTCATTAAGTATCACCTGGAAACAGAAACATACAGTTTATGATAAAAATATTGATTTTAAAATTTGTATTGAATTTATCAAAAGTTTCAAAACATATTCTAGAAACAAATTTTTAAATTTCACTTATATTTTATAATAAAATTGTTAATGTATTAAATTTCTACTTTCGTTGTTGTATAAACTATTATTTAATAATTTTTCATCTTTAAAACAAATATATCTACACAGAAAATGTACAAATATGTAGTATTTGTTCTAAGACTTTTGAATAAGTACTTTCTATATTAAACAATTTTCAAACAGTTCTCTAATTAATATAGCAATAGTAAAATAATTATTTAACTGTGGATTTTTATACATTTTCGGGAAGTTCGAAATTCCAAAAAATGTACAAAACGCATGTAAATATACAAAGGTATAAACAATATTCAAATTGAAACACTTATTATATAATAATGCTAAACAAATTTCTATTTAAATTCTAGTTCTTTAATTATATTTATAAAATCGCACAAGCATCTACAATCTAATAGTTATATCTCTTCTATATTTTTACACATTATTACATGCCATAAAATTGAATCATTTATGCAGCAATAATTAAATAACTGCAATTGTATGGAAAGATTCTTATTTTTATTGCGATTTCTTTCGTCACTGATATCGAGTAGCTAACTGTTACGAGTTATATATTAAAGTACTTGGACTTGCATTTACACGCGCATATGCGTATTGTGTATTCGGCCCCGACGAAAGATAAAACTCGTGTCGGTGTGCGTTCGTCTACTAGGTAAGTAGAGTGTCGCAATCATAGAAGTGAGAAATCTGTCATTAGAGCAACGAGCGCTGGACACTGTGAAGACACACGAATATACTCTTCTCTTATTTTGCTTTTACTTCAAGATACGAATGTCTCTACTGGACTGCGAATTTCAATGCATTTATGCAAAAATTACAAGTTACAAAAATACACTCAATGCAAAAATGTATAAAATACGTAAAATGGAGTGTTTACTACAATGTATGTTATATAAATGATATAATGTTTATTGTAATATATAATATAAAATAAACTTCTATTTAGGTTCTATCTGCTTAGTTGTGCTTCTAAAAATTCAAAAATGCGTAACAATTCGCAGTCTACTCTAAGTTACAAAAATACACTCAATGCAAAAATGTATAAAATACGTAAAATGAAGTGTTTACTACAATGTATGTTATATAAATGATATAGTGTTTATTATAATATATAATATAAAATAAACTTCTGTTTAAGTTCTATTTGCTTAGTTGTGCTTCTAAAAATTCAAAAATACGTAACAATTCGCAGTCTATTCATTAGCAGCATACAATTTTTTGCATAATACATGTTTTCATATAACAAATGTGTTATTTGTTTATTTTAAGATAGCAAAATTACGAGACACAATTTATAGATGGTGAAACATCTAACATGATCACCTTGAATCATTTTATTGCCAATGAATCGATTATGTTTAGTATTTTAATTATCATTAAGACGAGCGTCACATGAATGCAAATAGGCGGATTTTTATATAAATTCGTATTTTCGTATATATATGAAGAATTTGGTTTCAAGCAGAATTTGTTTTATCAATTAGTATATGTTATATCAACTAGATTTAGTGTATATTGCATATTTTATATCGGAGATGAAAAATAAAAATTTTAAAAGAAAGTCAGTAACAGAAACTTGTTTATTATATATTATATAATGTGAAAAGAGTTTTCAAAACATGATTAAAATTCACTATTTTGTTTACAAATAAGAAGCATAAATGGCCGAAAATTTTGTTCGAGGTCGCTAATAGTATCGATAAAAATCTATTTTGATCGTTCATTATATGTAATTATCAGCGAAGGAAAATTTCTACTTGACTCGTAATAGTTATCAGCGAGGAAAATTTTATTTTTGGTTGCTTATTATTAGTGAATATTGTTTTATATCCTCTAATAACTGATAATCGTTATTTGCAGTCGAAAACATTTTAAAAAACATTGTAAAAAAAATTGTTATTCTAATTTTTTTTTTATTCTAGTTTTAACAACTATTGCTCTTATTTTTGTATAATATATTACGTATATTCCGTGCATTACTGAATTTCGTAGTGCATGAAATGAAATCCGCAGTTCAAATATACAACATGTGCATACAAGCATCATAAAAATATTTTTTTTCCACCTAATCTAAAGAAAAGTGACTTTGAACACTTTGTAAATAAGCAATTCAAACAAATGCATGCAATTATGTTGAATATCTCTCATATTATTTAAAAAAGAAATCGATCAATAATAACAAAATAATTTAAACTGATCGTCAGGTTTATACGTTACATTTTATTTTTCACTTTACTAAACCAATACAAACAGTTTTCATTTGCTTAAAGAAAATAATAATGAGTAAACTCGTTACCGGACTCGGTGTGAATTGATAGTGTCAATTCGATCGGTCCCCTTTCTGATTGTCATTTTGTTTCGTTCGAGTTTCAAAAATCGTACGATGGATAAAGGAATCGATAAAACTCTTATTTATTTCGTCCTTCATTCTTGCCTATTAACTGGCGTACTGAACACGCAATTGGACGAACGTTAATCATGTGTTACAGCGGCTGCGTGAGAAATCGATACAACTCTTATGCACACAAATATTTAGCCAGCGACTTTGCGGTTTAACGAGGTCGATGCTGTTAACTCGATCGATCGATATTTGTACATATTCGTTGGAATTATCGATACGAACGATACGTTTTCACGTACGTGTGGAATTTCGTAATTTTCCAAGGAACGAATCGTTATTTCAAATCAATAACGAATTAATTAACATGAAAATTATACACGCAGAAAGTAATTTATTATTGGATTATACTTTAATACTATTTAATTTGAAACGCAAAAGAAGATATTGGCTAGCAATACAAATGATATTGTATTATGTCATGCGTATTTATGTCATTATGTCAAAAGAAGATATTGGCTAGCAATACAAATGATATTGTATTATGTCATGCGTGTTTGTGAATTTTGTAATTTTTCAACGACGATACGTTATTCCAAATGTTCTGTAAAGTTACAACGTTAAATAATGCGTGAATTAATGCAAACATCGCAGAAAATAATTTATTACCGAATTATATTTTAATATTATCTACAAATTTATCCAAAAGAAATTATACGATTATTACTCACGAAATTGATAATTATTGTTTTCCTAAAATAATACAATAACATAGTAATAAAATAAATAATATAACATGATAATAATTAATATTATGAAAAAAAACTCGTATAACAATCCAATTGATCTCATTTTAAAGCGAGAAGCCTCTATCTCTTTTCGTCTTTCTTAAAAATATTTTTACATTATACATGTAGCAAGTGGGAAAGTAAAATGTTCTCGAAAATTGTAAAAATCTCATTCACGCGACGGGACATAAGCACGATGTCCAAAAAATGAAATTTTCTCTTTACAACCCACAGCTTTCAACATTTGCTGTACAATATTTTTGCGCCATTGTATTGAATTTTGAACATTTTGACGACGAAATGGTTAGGACTTTTTGAAAATTTCAAATTTAAAACATTTGTAAGAAATTCGAAAGGCACAGAGAATTAAAAATATATGCAAAAATACATGCGTAAGATGTTAAAAACAAAGTGCCATTTTTGATATTTAACAGCAGAAACAATTAAAAATCCGCAGTCTAGTTACAAGTAAAAATTGAATAATACAAGTCCCATTGTGTCCCTTCTTATATTATAAAATAGAGAAATATCTGTTAGATTTTACACGAGCTAAATTTATTTCAGGAATAATCCTTTCCGGCAATGAGATCTCTCAAATTTTATCCTTGATATTAACCTATTATGGAGGTTCTGGTCACCGTCCAAGATGGATCGCAATTGGTGTCGGTCTTAGTGCTTTATCGTGCCTAGTCCTCGCACTTCCACACTTCCTATACGGGCCAGGGCGAGATGCTCTGGCATTAACGAAGGAATACCTTGACCAAACTCTGTTGAATGCCACCACAGTGCCCCAAGATCTGGCAATTTGTCCACGTGTCATCAAACCGGATCGTTGCGACGAGGAAGCGCTGTTGGACGTTAGCATTCTTCCACGACTCTTGGTTTTCCTTTCTCAGTTTATCCTTGGAATTGGTACAACTCTTTATTACGGTCTTGGCCAGACGTACCTGGACGATAATACCAAAAAGAAAAATACTCCAATGCTTCTAGGTAAATATTTATCGATACATGAAAGTATTTAAACATTTACAGGAAATTTTTATAAACGTATTACTACAACTGAACCGATAACGATGAAGAATTGTCGATTTAAATTGTTACAATTGTTATAATGTCCATTTGATCTCATTTTGAAGCATGGAATCTCTACTTTGGCAGTCCTGAGCTCTCTCAAATATGATTTTAAATCGCATAATGAGTGGGAAAGTAAGAATATTGTAAAAATTGAGAAAAAGTTGTATTTAAATAGTAGTAAGAATATTGTAAAAATTGAGAAAATGTTGTAAGTAAATATATAAATATTCTTTGAAAGTGTTGAAAATTTTTTTCGTGACTAGATCCACCAAGAATAAAGACTTTGTTTTACAATGAACTTGGCCCTTGGAACGTGCTGTACGATTTTTTCCCAGTATTAGAAAATTCAAGTAATCCCAATATTTCGTTATTCTAAAATTCAATAAAACGATGAAAAAAAATCATACAGCAGATTTTAAGAGATCGTTACAAAGAGGAGATTTTAGTTACTCGAGGCTATAGTGGATCTAATGGTAAAGGAAATTTTTTATTGTTTCCAGAGACATTTGAATTTTTACGAAAAGTATCTTTATTTTCCTATATGCTACATAATGTAAAACCATATTTAGAAAAACGAACTCAACACTAGAGATTCTATGTTTTAAAATGACATCAATTGAATTATTATATAATTTTTCTTTTTACGAAGTTATGACAGTTTAAATTATCGATCAGTTTTTCATTTCAGTTATTGGTTCAGTTATGCTCTTCACTCTACGTATTCTATATTGTAATTCAATTTATTTATAATTTACAAAGACGAATTCAATATTTTTATATAATTTCATATTTTTATTTTTACAGTAGAAATTTAATATACATTTACTTTACTGCAATACATCATACAAATTTATTAACAATCACTTCTAAGCAATGCTCTATGTCTAATGTGTTACATTATTCAAAAAGTGGAATGCGAGAGAAAATTAAATGTTTCAATTTTCATTTCTGTAAAAATAGTATCTTACTAATAAAACATGAAATTATATGCTTTTTGAATTTGTTTTAACGTCTCCTACATATGGGGAAAAAAGTATCTTACCCTATTTGAAAAGACTAGTTTTTTTACTACTAAAGCAAATTATATTTGAATTTCTATTTCTTCTAATTATCATTGAAATTCTACTTGTTGTATGTTATTACTACGTTTTATGTAATTTTTTATAGTTTGCTGATTTTATAGAAATATGATAAATATTACTTTTAATTATTAATCCTTAAATGCATTTGATATAAGAGGTAACACATAATGTAATATACAATTGTAAATAAATATAATTATAATAAATACAATTATAAATAAATATAATTATAATAAATTTACAATTTATTATAACGTAGGTGTAAATAAAAACAAGTTGTTAAATTCAATTATCATTCAAAGTTACGATTAAGATCTAGATACATATCGACGCTCCAAGCTACAAATATTTTATATTATTTGATTGAAACATTTTTTCGTTTCTAAGTGCAATAATAAACAATGTTTCCCTAATTCTTTTTCTTTTCTAATTTAAACGAGTATGCTTTTTTATTACAATATTATATAATATTAAATACTAAAATTTATGAATTTAAATACTTAAATTATTACTTATTAAATTATTGTTTACTAATTTTTAATTATAATTTAATTTAAATGATTAAATTAAATTAATTATTTATTAAATTATTAATATTTACTTATTAAATTGTTATTTACAATAACTATAAATTACTCGGAATTGAAGAACAAATCTTTCATACGTTTGACGTTTCAGATTCAACCCTTTTTTTTTTAAGCGAATGCAGCTTCAGACTTTTGTATAAATAAGTTTCCTGAAGACTTTTAAAAGTTTCCGTACACTCAATGAAAAATTGTCGATACTTCGAACTTTCCTTTTATTAATTGCATGAAAAAAATCGTACGACATATTTTAAAGGATCGTTGCAAAGGGAAGACTTTAATCTTCAATACTATGATAAATTTTGTTATGAAAAAAATTGTGCAGTGTAAAAACATTTGAATTTGGAAATTTTTGGAAAGGAAAAGTATCTTTACTTAGTCTCTTTTAAAATGACGTAGAAACGGATTTTCGAACGAATGAATTCTATATTGTGAAAATAAAAGCTTCATCTTCAAAATGTAAAATTTATGTTTGCAAAATTGTCGACAACAATTTAAATTGTCAACCATTTTTCGTTGAGTGTAAAAATACTGTGCCGAATAGAAAAATACTTGCTATGTTGCTTTTACAAGCGGAATTTTTATATAAATTCATGTTTTTGAGGATTTAATTAAAAAAGTGGAACTACGACTGAAAACTATTTTACATAGTAAGTATTATAGAAAACACTATACTTTAGGATTTTATATATTTTTCTATATTATATATATTTTGTGTAATTTAGTATTTTAAAATTCCCTATAAATGCATAACCCGTAGTTATAATTTTATAAGAAAAGAATTATAATTTTGTAAAAAAAATCGTAGAAGAATTCATTCTTTTGCAATAACGATTCCTTTGAAGATGTTTTTACATAATTTCTCTTGAAATTCTTCAAATTTGAAAGTTTTTATTAAAAACATTTTTTAATAAATTTATTATGATCTTGAAGATTGAAATTTTTATTTCACAGTAACCTTTTAAAATTTGTACGATTTCTTTTTCATGAAAGTTTGAAATATCAAATAATCTTTCATTGAATGTACGAAAACTTTCTGAAGTCGCTGTATATAATATCTTAATAATTTTAATAATATTCATATATTCACAAATAAAAATTGAAATATTCAGCAATGACTAGTTAACATAAATATGTAAAATGACTTTTGACTACAGCTTTTGATAAATATTTATCATATAATTTTATCAATCAATGCATTCAATTTACAAATTTATTTTATCGAAATCTAATCTTACATGGTCACAATAATTACATTTATCTCATCTTAATTCTTTTTAGTCATAAATATTTTGGAACGAGTTTCTAGGAAAATTTTAATTAATGTATAATGTATAAAGTCAAATATTTGTATGTTGAGATATCCTTATTATTAAAGTTTTATTAGGATTTCAGTTATGCAAAATTATAATTTTGTGTAAGATAAAATTATAAAACAATAATAATAATAATAATAAAATAATAAAACGTCATAATAAATAATATAAAAAGCATTCTAATATTATTTTTCAGATTTTTATTCTGAAATATATTATATTGTTTTACGTCATATTTATTTTTTTATTTTTGATGAAGCAGTAAAACAAATTAATAGGATATAAAACATAAAATTTGTACTGCAAATGGGAACATTTAAATTTTAATGTTTAAATACTTATTAAATACTTATTACAATTATTGCCTTATTAATCCTCTGTGGATTAATTATTGTACATTGTTACACTATTCATAGAAAAACTGAATTTACACATTTAATATTTTTATTGTTTCAAGTTTTCAAAGAACGTACAAAAATATTACTGTATTATACAATCTGTATGATTACTGTATAATACAATGAAATATTTACTGTACTGTACAGTAATCAGTTTTTAAAATAAACCTTTGAAAATTTCCTTAAAGAATTTTCCAAAGGACTAAAAATTTGCTTCGATGAAATTTTAATTATATTATTAACAATCAAATAATGAAATATCTGTGTATTAAAAAGAAAAAGAAGAATATTTGCAGTAAATAAATAATATTTAGCTTTCTAATTATTATAAACGATATTTAGTTTGATAATGATATTTAATTTTCTAATTGTAATTATATCCTTTTTTAGGTTTTACTTTTGCTCTGAGAACTATTGGACCAGCAATAGGCTTCCTGCTGGGCTATGGTTGTCTCAGTTTGTACATAGATCCTAGTCTACATCCTGTGATTACAAAAAAGGATCCTCGATGGTTAGGTGCATGGTGGCTCGGTTGGATTATTTTAGGTGCCACTATGGGCATGTTTTCTATTCTTATAGCTATGTTTCCACGAAATTTACCGGCTGAAAAGAATATTGCACTCGACACTGCCAGAAAGGTAAAACATACAACTAACATTAGACAATCTACTACGCATTAGTCGATGTGTAGAACTTAACGAAGTCATTTGCTTAATTTGTATACGTAAAAGATTAGATAAAAATTATTTAAAAACTATTTTAAACAGAAACTGTTTAAGAATTTCGAAATAATGTTTATACGTGTATATGTACCGAATTTAAGGTATTTCTTTTCGCTTCACATTTTTCTTGAGATATCGAACGTGTGTGGATTGAAGATAATTCATTTCTTTGTTCAAGAAACACGCACGTCGTCAATGAGGGATTTAAAGAGATAAGAGTGAAACTGAAGAAATTGTTTTTCAGAAGTTCCAGTATTATCTATTTAATTAGTAATTATTTGTACGCTTGCAAGTAGTTTTCTCCTTATATCTTTGTGCTTTCTATCCTTATATGTTTATTGTTTTTCATTCTTTCAATAATTTAATTTGATAATTTAACGAATGTAATTTAATTTAATTCAATAATTTTTCTTGTATGTGATTATCCATCCATATTAATATATTTTTGCTTTTCCTCTGTAATATTTATTTAACAGTGAATCTTATATAAATAATTACGTAGAATACTAATTATATATACATATAGATAATTAAATATTTCGTACGTTTTTCAGGATGGTAGTATTCCATTGAAATTGCACCTAACTGTGCAGGAACAATATATGAAACCGATGGAGCCAAGAAAATCTTTAGAAACTGAATACATTCCAACTATGCGCGAATTTCCGAAGGCAATGAAGAGGTTATTGACAAATTGGCTGTTGACTTTCAATAATTTAAGCGGAGTGTTCTACGTATTAGGTGCATCGGCGTATATAACATTTTTGGCGAAATATCTTGAGGTTCAATATAGCACATCCGCTGCTGGTGGTACCGTAATTGCAGGTGTGACATTTGGAAAAATATAATGTTAAAAAGAAACAATTTTTATTATTTTTTAACGTCGTTGGGATTAAATTGTTTTTGGACTGTAGGAAGATTCCTTTTGCTATCTCATTAACATAATAAAAGGCATACACTTGAAAATAGTCGTATTATACTTATTGAAAAAGAAAAGGATTTAATTTGTCTATGTTTCGTGAAAAGTGAGATAATTGAAAGGAATACTTGCGATTGTAGCATCATTTTTTAGACAATTTGTATTAATCGCTCGTTAGTCTTTAATATTTCATTATTTTTAACAAATTTATCTGCAAAGATTTGAATACAATTGATAGTCATCTAAAACATATATCAATAATTAGCTTTTGAACGTTGCACACTAACGAAATTACAAGTAGAAAAGCAATTCGAAATACAATATCTGAAAATTCCAGCGACAGTGTGTATTAATGAGTTAATTATTAAGGGAAGAGACCTAAGTCATTGAAAACATGTAGATAAAAGAGATCGGATTGAAATTTCTATATTAAGCGAAAACAAGTATAATTCTAGTAAAATAATTTTAGCAAAACGATTATATAAGTATTATTACAAGTATTCTATTTTTGGTATTTTAAGCACTTTTTCATCATCGTATGCATACTCTGCATTTTTGAATCTTTAAATTATTTATAAATATATAAAAATTCACATCTAATTATTGATTATTTTTTCTGCTATTTTTGTGAAGAAGACATAATACAGGTACATACTAAAATTTAATATTAGTTTTGTTGAATATGAATACATTTATTATTTAATTCATCAGTACATAAGTATATAAGTTATTATAGCTACATATATGTAAACAATTTGAGATATTGTTTCCTATCAATTCTATTTTTATTGTTGATTAAATATTTTTGGATTGTTGAGAAGTAATTTTTTTTATCGATTATTGATAAAAAAAGTGATAAATAACAATTTTTTCAATTGATTAATATTAACGTATTTAGTATATTTTTAATATTATTTTATATTTAATATCTTTATATAATATAATAATAATAAACAGTAGTAGTCTTTTACCAAAATAATAAACAGCAATCTTCTTTTAATTAGTTGGAAAGGAATATACAAATCTACTAATTAATTAATAATTTTTTATAAAGTATAATGTGTTTATTTAGTTTCTCAGAACTACTATACATAAGCTTTTATGTTTTAAGGTCCGATATCGCTCGTTGGAATGGTACTAGGATTTCTGCTTTCTGGATTAATAATCAGCAAATTTAAACCTGGCCCTAGACCACTGCTAGCGTGGAATGTATTCGTCGGCATTTGTTTTGTTGCTGGTCAAGTATTATTTATATTTCTTGGTTGTTCCGATATCGGCATCGAAGGCCTCAACTTAGAAACTATGCAGTGAGTACGTTTTCTTCTTTTACAGAACATTACTTTTTAGTATTTTGGAATAATTGCAGTTATCAATTCATTCGTTTTGCTTATATATTTCATTTCCAGATTATTGCTCTGTTGTAATGTTATTTAATTTAGAATGTTATTTATATATTTAACATTTATGAAATTGTTTTTTACACAATATTTATGTAATACAATATAAATAGTTCATATATATGTATAAAATGAAAGAAAATAGAAAAGTAAGTGATTCTATAAGTCGTCATTAGAAGTGTAGAAAATAAAAAAAGAAGAGAACATATAAGTAATTTAATAATAATTAACATATAAAGAATTAAATATTAAAATTTTTCTCAAATAATTTTGTGACATATCTTGTGACATAATAGTATTTGTAATACAATTTGAATTAATTATATACAGTATATTATTTATAACATTAATATGTAAATGTCTATTGATACAAATAGCTAATAAAAGTAATTAATAAATAAAATACTTCTTTAAGCTAGTATTATATTTTAATGTAAATTATCATTCTTTCTAATATGTATAGCACTGTTCATATAATTTAATGCGACTTTTATGCATTTCACAAGAGTTATGGATATCTTGGAGCTATATTGAAAACATTAAATGTAGATTCAAGAAATGTATTTCACCTGTTTCATATACGTTCCGCTGTTTCATATTCACTTTGTGTAAATTGTTGAAAAAGGGACAATTAATTTTTTAAAATTTCATAACTATCATGATTTCGCATGCCAAATTATATTGATTGCCTAAGTTTGAAATTTGATAACTTTTTATCGAGAAACATAATACACACATAGAGTAGATTTGTATAAATTTTTCGATTCTCAATCCAAATGTAAGATTTGAAAAATAAAAGAACGGGAATTTAACACGAAAATGAATAACTTTATAGAATATTATAGTATTTTTCTATGATATTATATAGAATTTTACTAATAATGTACAATTATATTTTCTTATATTAGTTTTATATATTTTATTTATTTCAATACACGCGTTGGTACTTACTCTAATAATTAGTAATTATAGTATATAAACGTATTTTTGATTCGTTATTTGATAGATGCTCACGTGTACGATATTTCTAAACATATCCTAATATTATAAATTAGTTACACATACTAGAAGAACGTTATTTAACGCTCCAAGTTGTAACATGAAACACGAGTAAAATCTAAATGATTAATTTCTGTTCCAGAATGAATCTAACATTCAATTGCAACGCCGACTGCAACTGCAACGGCGTGAAATATTCTCCGGTTTGTCACGTGGCATCCAAAACAACATTCTTCTCTGCTTGCCACGCTGGTTGTCGAACAATAATCAACGACAAAGAATTTGGAAATTGCAGCTGCCTCCCGTTACTAAACACGCTAAATTTTGAAAGCCATTTCGGTTATACCACTGATGATGTTTCGAGGGATCAATCGATCTACGTGAACGACTCGCACGTGATGAATTTCGACAAAGTCAGAGCTGGTCCATGCACGAACGATTGCAGCGGCCCTTACCTCCTTTTCATGATTCTCACTTGTGTTATACAAACGTTGGCGTGTTCCGGAAAAATTAGCAACGTCCTGGTAAATTACCGCAGCGTCGAGAAAAAGGATAAAAGCTTCGCGCAGGGTGTTACGCTGATGATTATTTCCTTGTTTGCGTTAATACCTGGACCAATTATTTACGGAGCCATTATTGACTCAACTTGCTTGATCTGGGAGGAGTCCTGCGGAACCAGAGGAAACTGCTGGTTCCATCATGGAAAGAACTTCCGGTATTTAGTTAACATAACGTCAGCAGGTAAATGTTACCTATTCTTTTAAATATTTAATAATTAATAATTTTTTTAAATACTTATATATTTAATTCTTTTAAATATTTAATATTTGTATATTAATAATTTTACATTAATAATTATTATTAATAATTAATAAACAATTATTGAACATAAAATATTATTAATAAAATAAAATATTAATTATTATTAATAATTTTTTTAATACTTATATATTTAATTTTTTAAAATATTTAATATTAATACTTATATATTTAATTTTTTAAAATATTTAATATTAATATTTATATATTTAATTTTTTAAAATATTTAATATTAATACTTGTACATTTAATTTTTTAAAATATTTAATATTAATACTTATATATTTAATTTTTTAAAATATTTAATATTAATACTTATATATTTAATTTTTTAAAATATTTAATATTTTAATATTTAATACTTATATATTTAATTTTTTAAATATTTAATACTTCATAATTTTTTAATGTATTTATAGTTGATATGGAAATTGAGAAAATTATTGTTAAAATTATTAAAATATAAATTGTATTTGGGAATTATACGTTTTGAACAAATATTTATAAAATTAATGGATTTTAATATACTTTCACTTTTTTAATTCAAATTGTCAAATTATTGCACAATTTTATTGTTTTAATTGTTGCAATTATTTATTTTATTTTATATAATTTTATTTTAATTTAGACACTTACAATTAGAGTATTGTTCCTTGATATGAATGTATGAATCTATGTTCCTCTCACAAATTTTCAAATTCAATTTTGTCGAAAACGAGGCTGCAGTTTTAAAAATTTGTACCATCATCTTCACTACTTACTTATGATTCAGTTTACATATCAACTAAAAATCATTGTTACTAGAGAGAATCAGTTCTTATTATATAAAATCCAATTATATGTTCTTCAAAAAATTCACAACAATTGGAGTTTTGTTATACAGAACATAAACTATTTCTTTTTATAAAAATGATTCCAATTTAACATATAGTATTAAGTTTGACTAAAATTATACTTTTCTGTCTTTTGCAAAGTAATTTTATTGTAACGTTCACAAGTTTTATAGTCATATTCGCATATAGAAGATTTTACCATATTTATGAAAGTATCATAAAACATTGTTTGCATTGTTACCTACTACAAAATAATGTAAATATAATAGTAGATTCGAATGGTGGCAAATAGATGATAAAGAAGTTTAAAATTTTTATCTTATCTCGCGTCTCGATCCGTTCTTCAAAAAATATATTTTTACGGTGTAAATTACAATGACATAACGATTCGATTCTGATCCAATTGTAAACATCGTTAGCGACGTTAGATATGTTCGAGATCACGCTGAAAATCACAATTGTTAAATAATATCATCGAGTGGAAATAATTAGATAATTCGTCAGAAACATATCACGTAGGTCTTTGTCACGTAGGTCTATACGTTTCATTTGTGTCGAAAGTGTGATTAACATTTGTTTTGTTTCGCTTTTCAGCGATTTCGCTACGAAGGTATATTGCGTTATTGTATGAGAATGTGTTTTTTAGGATTCTCCGTGATAGGAGTGTTGTTCGATGTAGCGGTCTGTTATCTTGGGAAAAATTTGGATCTGTACGGCGCCCAAGAAAACGACAGACGTCGCGAATTTATTAAGGAAGATGACACGCCACAAACTGCCGACGGCGAGAAGAAGAAGAAGGAAATGAACGGAAATGTAAATTAAATGACAGGAAATTATCGTTTCTGCCAATTATACGTGAAAATGTTCCATGTGAAATTTTAAACTTTATTTGTTGTTACAGAGGCTACAAAAAGTATTCGTATCCATATTTTTGATGAAAATTTTCTCTTCCAATAATTTTGACAACATTAAATTTTTGTAGTCATTTGATAGTACTATTAAATAATATATATAATAAATACGGTAAATTGAAGATATAAATTTGATATTGAATTGAAGATAATAAATTTGATACAATTTGAATTTAATATTATCCTGATAATATAAAATTTTTGTAACTATCTAACAATATTACTAAACAATGAATACAGTAATTACAGTAAATTAAAATTTGATTTGAACCTAATGTGATTTTGATAATATCAAATTTTTATAGTCGTATTAAATAGAAAATATAATAAACTAAAGGAATGAATTTGATATAAATGTTGGACTGAATGTCATTTTAATAATGCAAATTTTTATAGTTATATGATAATACGCAATAAATGTAGTAAATTAGTAAATTAGTAAATAAATACAGTAAATTTGATATAATTGAATCCAATAGTCAATATCTAATATTAAGAATCAACTGTTTGTAGTTACATAATGATACTAATAGATAATAAATGTTGCAAATGTAGCAAATTAAAGGAATAAATGTGATATATAATTGAAACAAATAATTTACCTGCGATATAAATAATAATAAATATAACGTACTTCTTGTAGCCACTGTAAAACTTAAAAAATTTCTATAATCAATATCGATAATGATATTATACAGGGGAATGATATTATACAGGGGAATTTTTAATAATATTTATATGTCCTATTGAATTAATTTAGTTAGAGAAATTGACCATAAATTAAAGTAAAATTCAAAGCATTTAAATGACGTTAATATTTTTGTTTCTTTTTTTTTAAGTTACACTCCAGACTGGTTAAAATATTTGCACGATTGTTGTACAGCATTATTTCTATTTGTAAATAAAATATGAATTTTTGTTAAATTTTTGTATGATATTTCATTTGATCGTTATAAATGTTTTTGTACAAGTAGACACCGAAAAGTGATTTTCAAGGAAAATCTGGTTTTTTTCTGATAAATCTATGGCAAACAAAGTATAATACTCGACGAGACAGAAACGTTTAATCGAAGTGAAATGAAAACAACCAGGTATGTATATCTCGGCGTGAAATGCGTTCATTCTTGGTAACAATTACACAAAATCATTAAAATTGCATAAAACTAATAATACAATATATGTTAATAATATAGTATAATGTACAATCGAATAATTAATAAAATATATTTTATCAAACTTTGGATAAATTTATAATATATTTTCAATATATATACAGTTTAACAGCAATATTGTAAATCACTCGAATTAATTCATATTTAATATTGTAAAAGATTTAGGTAGGAAAAAAATAACATTTCAAACATTACATAATATACATAAAACTATGAAGAAAATATTTAGATTTGTTTCAATATATACAGTTTATAAATTATTACTGTTATATTTGTTGTTATAAAGTAATTGGATTAATTAACATTAATAATATAATATTGTACATCATGATATTGAAAAAACATAAATAACTTAAATACAATGTATTAAAATTGTTTTAAGTTAACATTATATATATATAAAAATAAAAAATATATTTAGACTCTTTCTAAATATTTTATAATTTACATTTAATTTTTGAATAACGAGAGCTTTATTTACTTAAATATTTGACGTTTATTATATTTCGAATTATTGTTATTTGTGTATTATTTCATGGAACTACAGAGGCTCGCGAAAGTATTTTTATAGAAATTACATGATATTCATTGAAATATATACTTTAGAAACACAATTATTTAAGTAGTAAAATATCTATTACACTTTACTATTAAATAAATATACTTTAGAAACAGAATTATTTAAATAGTAAAATATCCATCATATCAATAATTCAAGATATTTAGTATTAATAATATGTTTAAGGTAATTATCTATATAAATGTACATAAAATGTATATGAAATGATAGAATTTTATAAATCTCTAAAATTATTTGTAATTTAGTGACTGAGTGCTACAAAAGAGTTATAATTGTTTTGTCGAAAGTACCGTTTATCATTTTATCTTTTTGACATAAGACAAAGTAATCCACTAGTCAACATTCAATTCAAATGCATTTTAAAACTTGATCTGATGCAGTAAAAATTGAATATTAATACTAATTTCCAAATAGCTACCTGAAGAGAAAAGATGATTTTATTGATGTAAAAAAATTATACTGGGAAAATACTCAATGATTAACAATGATCCACTAAAAATTTTAATTGCAAACTTTGTTTTAATTTTAATTGCAATAGTGAAAATGTAAATGAACTCTGGCAAAATTTTAAATTGATTAATATTAGTTTTAAAAGATATAAACTGTCTGAAAACTAAAAGTTTTATTAAGTATTCAGTCATTTTGTTTACAACAATTTAAAATATATTTACAGTAAATATTATGCAATTTCTGTATTTATTTTCAGAACGTTTTCAAATTTTGTACTCACGGAAGTCGTGTTTCATTATTGGACAGGGATTTTTGAACAAATTTATATTTTTATACAACTCAAAAAGTAAAACTTAGAAATTTACTTCTCCTAATAAAGTATTGATGGAAAAACAAACATTATATAACATGCATAATATATTTTTATGTATAACATCCAAATATATTCATGAGTCTTTGTACATGAACGATTTTATTTTTTTAAATCAATTTAATTTTCATACAAGTGTAAAAAGATCCACTTTCCGTTTTATCGCTACAAGATAAAATATTTAACGCTATGACAATGATCGAGCATCTCCACTTGAGCCAATTGCATCATCATGGCGAATTTCAAATTCTCCTTTTTTTACAATTATTAAAAAGATTATTTTCGTCAAAGTTAATATTAATTTTTGTTTAAACAGAATATAATTGTATAAATTTATTTATAGAATACTTATATTATTAAATTATTATTATTATTATTATATCATTATAGATCCATTTATTTCAATTGTTATTATTTAAACTACAATGATTTGTATAATTTTAATAATTCTCTCTTTTTTTCACAATTGTTGAAAAGATTACTTTCGCCAAGGGTTAATATTAATTTTTGTTTAAACAGAATATAATTGTATGGATCTATTTATAGAATTCTTATATTATTAAAATATTATTATTATATCATTATAGATCCATTTATTTCAATTGTTATTATTTAAACTACAATGATTTGTATAATTTTAATAATTCTCTCTTTTTTTCACAATTGTTGAAAAGATTACTTTCGCCAAGGGTTAATATTAATTTTTGTTTAAACAGAATATAATTGCATGGATCTGTTTATAGAATTCTTATATTATTAAAATATTATTATTATATCATTATAGATCCATTTATTTCAATTGTTATTATTTAAACTACAATGATTTGTATAATTTTAATAATTCTCTCTTTTTTTCACAATTGTTGAAAAGATTACTTTCGCCAAGAGTTAATATTAATTTTTGTTTAAACAGAATATAATTGCATGGATCTGTTTATAGAATTCTTATATTATTAAATTATTATTATTATTATATCATTATATAATGATATAATAATAATAATTATTATTATTATATCATTATTGATCCATTTATTTCAATTGTTATTATTTCAACTACAATGATTTGTATAATTTTTAACAGCGTTAAATTAGAAATCATGGAAATTCACATAAACGCAGTATCCAGCAGCAATCGATTTTGATCCATTACAGAAAGAAACCTAACTTGATCAGATGTATTTGAAATTTTTGTTACACGATAAGCGAAGATCGTCCCCTTGCAAGGGTCTGTGATAGTCCGCGATGGTTTCGTTAAATCCCCCGCAAATAGACCGTAATGCTCCCAGGGACGAAAAAAGTTTCGGCTGGCTGTATGAAACAAAAGGGAAAAGAAAGAAAGAAAGAGAGAAACGAGAAGGTATACTTAAATCAGGCGATCGACGGTTTCAGCTGATTCGTTGTGCGCGCAGAGAAGAAGAAAGGAAAGCAAGAGGGTAAAGGTCTGAGGGCTTGTTCTCAGGCTTCGCATGTCGAATTCTGGTGGTGGTAGCTGTTACAGAGTCCGCTAGTCAAAGGATTACGAATCCGCGATGCTGAGAATGAAAAAGGGAGTTTTTTGTTTGAGAGCCTTTTAATTTTTAAGCTCGGGCAGGCCAGAGGAGAGCTGGAAGGCACAGCCGCGTAATGAATTCCGCGACGTCTTCGTGACGTCAGGACATTTCTATCGATCGCATCCTTAGGCACGCTCGCGGAGGATGCGCTTTGGCATTACCGAAGGATTAAGTGTCCTGCCTTATTCCTCCGTAAATAAAGAAAAATCACGGCTACTATCGACGTGCTCGTTGCTCGTCCACCCGTTCTCCTCCGAGGTCCACTTGCTTTACGACTCTGTCTTTTGATCCAGGATTTCTTGTCCGAGAATTTCCTTTGCTTGCTAAGTGTCATGAATTGTGGTAATTATCTGTTCACGCGTGACGATTAGGGTTGAAAAGTGAGAGGAAAGGGATTCGAAGAAAGCAATGTTTCGTAATTGCTTCAATTTAATCTTTGGTATCATCTTACAATCTTTTCATTTTACTCAGACAAATTTCTATCGATGCATTTTTCTTATATTATACAAATAAGCTTTTAATATTATGATTTTTTTTTTTTTGTATAAAAATATGAGCGTGATATCATGTACGAATATATAGTATTAATTATAATAATAAATTATAATGTTATAATATATTATTATTATTAATAACCAAGTACTGCTTATTGTTATAATATTATAATAATAAGGGAGAGATATTATAATATTAATTCAATCAGATATTATAATATTATAATAACCAAGCACTGCATTTGTGCTGCATAGATTATAACAACATGAAAAGCATAATAGAAAGAAGATATTTTGAAACAGTTAAAATAAAAGTTTTTGTTTTATTAGAAAATAACAAACGTTTAAACATTTAAATAGAAATAGTTTTTTAAATTGTAGAAATGAAAAATATGTAAAATATCTGGTAAAACTTTAAAAAGGAAAGTAGTTGTAGTTCCTGAGAAATATCTAAGTAATAGTAGGGCACAATGATTCAATGCACAATGATACTAAGAATTAAATATTGATTTTTGATAAAAACAGCATTTTCGCATATTTTAAATTTCCGTTTTATTTTGATTATTTATTCATTTTTATAAAATTTGTTACAGTTTCTAATGTCAGTTGTATCGCTCTGTTTCAAATAAAATTTACTTTCTGGGGAAATATCTTTTGGTGGTCACAAACCTAAGTGAACGTACTTCCAAGATTTCAAAATGATCTTTGTTTCTTTTTTAAATGAACACATGTATTTTTTTTGCAGATGGACATGTAGCCCGTTCCATGACGAATTCATCGAGCTATCATATATGAAACATCCTGGACAACATTGGAGAGGATACAATCCTGTAAAGATAGTTAAATCAAATGCGTTGACACACGAGATCAATATTGAAAGATACAACAATTTCTTGGTTTTAAAAGACAATGAATGACCTTGAAAGTCGATGAATTATGTAGGTTTTAATAAACTAGCGCACCATGCGTTAATATTTATAATACTAATATGATTAATAGATTGTAGGTTTTTATGTATTTATGGGAAATAGGAAGATGCATACAATATAAACATAATATAAAAGAATATTTTTTATAAAATTTTAATGCTCTGTTAAAAATTCAATGTTGCATTTGATATTTGAGTTAATAATTGTAGAGACTGTTGCAATAAGATAATAGCTCCACTTTATATTAATTTTAATGAACAAATGAAAATTAGATTGAAATCAATCAAAATCAAATAAGATGTGTTAGAAAAAAATTAACTATTCGTAGTAATAAATTTTTGCATTTCCTAATGTGAAATTTATATCTTTCGTTCTCATTCAATAAATATGATTTAGATATTGAGGCAACCTCCTTGTTGCTGCAAACGCTTCAATTATCTAATTGTAAGAATAATAATAAAATTTTAGTACTTGAACTACCAATCTCTAATACGTACGAAAATATTAAACGATAATCATTCAAATAAATAGATCACACCTTTGTTTAAATCAATATTAATTTTGACAAAAATATCCGTATTTTTCAGCAATTTTAAGAAAAGAAAATTTGATATTTGTCATTTTAACAGATTGAATAATTTTAATGTTAATTTATTTATGAATATATTTATTTACTTATATACTTATTCCCATACGTGCTTATTTATGATAATAACTCTTTTATACAAAGATATATGATACATCATAGTATATATATATATATATATATATATATATATATATATATATATATATATATATAATAAAGTACACAGAAAAATATGAACAGAATAAAAATGATTGGATATAAAAATTTGAGTTAAATACGAGGGACAGAGAATGAATAATTAATATTAAATCACCCTATTTGTAACAAACATCAAATTTTTATTAGATCAAACACGATAGTGTTAAAAGAAATAAAAAAAAAACAAACAAAAAAGAGTGTTTCTAACCAAAAGTTAATTAAGTAAATTCGCTTGCTTAGGTACACAAACAAAAGATTCTATAAATAGAACGGTTCGCTGAACAACGTTTCGAGTAATCAAAGAAAATTCGTTTCCCGATTCGAATGGTATTAATTCGTTTGAACATTTACCGCGCTTATGCGTACTATCGCGATATGTCGCAGAAACTGGGAATAATCGATTGAACGAGCACAAAAGTACTCGAATTTGTAATAAACTTTACGTATCGCGATACAACTGATACGATCGGAGATAAAATGACTGACATTTCATATGGAATTGAAGGAGTTTTCACCGATGGCCAGTCTGAGAGCATGCGAATGCGTTTACTGTGTAATGTACGGGTCAGCTTCGTGTTAGGAAGTTTTGTCGTTGTGTGTACACGGTGTATTGTGCATGACCCTGACCCATCTTTCATATAGACCTCATCAACGTCTTCTAAGTCGAGGTACAGTCTGATCTGGACTAACGTTGACAGTAGGCAACGAACAAGGATAGAGGTATGCGACGCGGCTGACCGGAAGCGACCGGTTTCAACCGTCCTCTTGCTATTTTCAATCATATTTTATTTATACACAAACAGATTTGTTTTGTCATTTTTCTCAATGATTTTTTCCTATCTGCTTTCTACTCGAGTATCTCTGACGTGAATTGAGATAATTACAAAGGATTGCCGATCGAAGAATTCGATAAATGTAAGTTGCAGGTGATATACAATAATTTTTTTTATTACTATACGTTGTTATGAGCTTTCTGTTTCTATTAATATTAACATTATTTATTATCATTTGCTCGTTATTTTTGTTGAATGCAATTTTACTTTTTACAGTTATGAATTATTTGTCATTTGTCTTCTTATACTTTTTTGTGACTTTTATTTTTTGTTACACTAAATACATACAGCGAGTCTTTGTGATTGTGGTATAACGGTCAGTAGGTGACTGTGCATGGAAAACTGAGTTGGAAACCATAAAACAATAACATCTTTTTTTTATTAACAATAAAACTTTTATTTTTCAATTTAATTACTTCGAGACTGGTTAGTCGAGCGAATAATCAATAGAAGAAAATAAGTGCCGAAGAAGTTCATGTTGATAAAAAATGAAGTTTCAACATGCTTAGGTAAGAATAAAATTTGACAAATCTTCAAACTTTGTTTCACTTAATTGTAAATGAAGCCTTGAATGAAAAAGAGTTTTCCTTTACAACTTATTTCTGTACCAGAATTACAGGGACGCACTGTATTTATTGCATGTTAGATTACTAACATTGTTATAATTATTATTTAATACGTGCATCGTGAAAATTTGATTAATTACAATTATAAAATTACATATAAAAGCATGTAAAGAAAAAACCAGCGTATAAATTCCATATGCAGAGTTACATTTGTTACGAAATCAAAGATTTAAGCAAAACCTAGAAGATAAGTAGAAGATGGAAATAAGTGATTGTAAATAATACAGAATTTTTATATAGTATACAGAATTTTTATACAGATAATTTTACATAATTTTTATATACATAATTAAATATATAAATGATACATAATTTTTATACTGTATACCAAAAAGGCAAAATATCGTCTGATTAAATTGCATATTTATCAAATTCGCGAAAGAAACGATAAACAATTGAATCATTCCTAATTTATATTCTAGACACCAATTATTAATTATAATACCAACTGTAACTCGATATAACATTCAATTTGTAACAAACGAAATAAGCAAACGTGAAAGAAAGAAATTTTGCAAAAATACAAGAATATTTGTGTTCATATTTACATATCAAGTAGCTTCACATTTTTATTGGCAAAAGAACGTAAGGAATAAAAGGCCATTCGCCCTCGAGAAAAACGATTAGCATTAACTGTGTGTAATAATAATGATTCTAATGCAACTCGTCCGGCCTTGATTCTTCTATTCTACGAATGCTGCGTAATTTAGCGACGCAAGTGGGTTGTAGCGCGTCTAACGAAATTCGTCAACCTATTAAACCGACTCTTTGGGCCCTTGCTTCTTCATTTACCGAATCACTCGCGCAATGTGAACATTATTATTGCGATGAGTCCGCAGTGTGATTGATACACTTGTAATCTTCTTCGTTTATTAGAAAACAGTTTCATGGATATCGTAAAGAAATTAGACATTGACATTTCTCTGATTGATCGACAACAATTTTTTTAAAAATCATATCGCTGTCTTATGACAAATTCGAAAAAGTCTAATTTCTAATTTTGTTGAAATAGATTTTATATAGTGATTTGTCGAGATAGATATTCACAAAAGTATTTGAGTGCTTGTCACAAAAAATTTTGTACATTATTATTTACAATTTTTAAAATCTCATCAATATTGTAACGGGACACAATTATTGTAAAATCAGAAAATTTGAAACTAATCTGGAAATATCTATGGTAGTTATCAAATTATCAACACGAATGATGATCTTACACATATAATTAATTTTTATTAAATATTAGAGTTATTAACATATCAAATAATTAATTGTTAAAATTCTTTTGTGATCTGTGCAAAGTATACATTTGTAATAAATAAATGCAATAAATTATAATAAATATACTTAATAAAAAGATAACGTACAACATAGTGATCTTGAATGCATAATTATGGTTAAAAGATATCCTTACTAATATAATAAATAATTGATAAAATTATGATTTTTTTGCAATCTTTGCGAAGTGTACGCTTGGAACAAATATTTGTAATATTGTATGTCTTCACATTCGTTTCAAATTTTACCGATATAATTATAATTAGAGTGCTGATTTTTATGCAATTATAGAGTACTCAAAGATGCAGGTATGCATACACCTGAGAAGATGTAACATGCAAAAATATGTAAAACATCTAAGCTAGAATACGTATTACAATTTTTAATGTATGAAACAAATTTCTATTTAAATCTCAATTCTTTAATTTGCATAAAAGTAGTGCAGTCAAATAATAACAATAATAATTGTACGCCATTACAGTATTTAAAGAAATTTCAAAATATTTTATGTAATATGTTTATAGAAAGTATCTATAAGTGTACAAATACTTTCGTGAGCCATTGTTTATAAATTTATAAAATTCATTTCGTTCATTATATGTTTAAAAGGAAAGAGGTTTTGTATTTAAAAAATGTAGAGAGAGAAAGAAAAGAAATATCAGAACCTTATTAAAATAGACTGTAATACAGTATCTACTGTATCTACACACAGACGTAAGATCTGTTTTTTATTTTCTTTCGTTTTTCATATGTTTAAAAGGAAAAAGATTTTGTATTTAAAATGCAGACAGAAAGAAAGAGAGGGAGAGGAGAAGGGGAGGGGGAGAGATGGTGATTTCAAAATTTTGTTGAAATAGATTACATATAATAAAAATTTGTAAGATCTATTTGTAATGAAGAAAGAGTTCTGTATTCGAAATTTTATCTTAAATTACGTCAATTACTTTATTTTGGAAAATCCTAAAAGATTTGTCAATGTGTTGGATTTGAAGAATGAATTGTGCCTTTACGACCGTTTACTTTTCTCAAACACGGTGCCAGAGAGATAGTCGCAATTAAAAGTTCTACACGTGTATCAGACGATTATTTTCTTTGTGAAACTGAGCGGCAGTTTGGCAAGAGGAATCAACAGTCAACTTTTGCAAAAATTGTGTAAAATTCGACAAGTGAATCGTACCGTGTATGATATATTGATTCGTATATCAATATGGATTTTTAATTATTTTGCTCGCCAAAGAGCATGTTAAATGAATTTTATAACTAGTCAATGTGAATTTGAAAAAATGTTTGATATTTGCTAAATATCAGGTCTAATTAGCAAAGAAAAATTAAATAAATTTAAGTTTTATTTATATTTCGATGCTTGTTAGAAATTATTTATAAATGTTTTTATGGGTAAATATTGAAACATTAAAAAAAAAATGTAATTACTACTGGTCGTTGAAGTTAGTAAAGTAAATATAAAAATTATTTACACATCGATGTTTACATTGTTATTATATATGCGTATGTATATATATATATATATATATATCAGTGGTAATTACATATTTTATATTTACATTTTTTTACATACATTATATATATATTAATTGTACATATAATTATATATATAGTATACTGAATTATTTATGTATTATATGTATTTGTCACAGCATTTGCTAATTAATAGACTGAATTTTCATGTATTTATGAAAAATTTAAGACAAAAATTTAAAATTGCACGTAATTTGAAAGAGATATGTAAAATATTCCAAGCATGACACTTTCTATAATATTTGCTGATAAATAAAATAATTTTTCAGGCATTATCTTTTTTACTCATGTTTTCAAAAATATGAATTTGCATAAAAATCTTTAATCTGTCAATAAATTATTTCCATATAGTACACATATATTAGATACATAAATTATTTCCATATAGTACACATATATTAGATACATATAATTTATTACTTCTATATTATTTAATAGTAGCAGTAGTATTATTTAGTAGTATTTTCGTACGAATATAAAAATTTGATACTATAATATTAGTAAATATAGTATGGTATTAATAAAAAAAAAAGTATATCATATAGAAAAAGGCACAAATATTTTTCATAGTCATTATAAGCTTTTGTTTCAAGAATTTTGGTGCTCTATTAAATCGTTAGCTTTGTACAAGATTCAATTAGTGGAATAGAAGGGAAACATGAGATCAAAACGTTTCGTTCGTTTAGTGACAAGATGACATCGTGTACTAATTTATTACCTCCTTATCGTAGATGTAAATTTTTGCCAACAAACAAAATGTCTGACATATGTTTGCAAACAAACGTACGTACGTCAGAAGAAGGATATTTCCTACAAGTCATGCCGAAATTCGCTAATAACTCTTTCATGACTTGTACGTTTCTTCATGTTTGAATGACATTGACATGATACCGTTATTACTAATAATATACCTCTATCATCGTGTATCTCGCAAGTTATATATTTATATATTCATATTTTGAAAATAGTTTCGTCAACAGACTATTATTACAAATATATCAAATAACTTATTTATAGTTTATTAGTATTTTTTATAATAATACATGTGCCAACATATAGTAATAATGTTATTTATTTATAATCATCATGCCTTAGATTTTAAATTGGAGTAACTAGCTACAACTACAAGAGTAAGTATCGCCTTTGTATCGAATTTTAAAGTACAAATAATATTTACAAAGCACGATGCAGATTATTAAAAGGAATAATATGTTTTATTTGATTTTCAATTAAAGAGTTTAATTGATTTTAATTTATATATTTGAAAGAGTTTGAACAATTATTAAATCGTAACTTTTCTCAGATATAAGAAGAACTTGTTCTAGAATAATAAATGACCTACTAAAACAATTATTTTCTATAAGAATTATTGCAAAGGGAAATGAAAAAAGGACAAATGACAAATTTCTCCAGAAAAGGCGCCGAATTAATTTCTACGTCTAGTAGTTAATAAATTTTTTAATTACACAGGATTAATAAATAAGTAAAAGTGTTCGAAATTTTTTGTTAATCGTTCTTTTTGTTATACGCATTTCCGTATTTGTCAGTTTCCTCGTTAGTGCGAAAAGATAGCCATGACTCAGGAATATGTGTGTATCGTGTATTATACGTTACTGTAAGCAATGACACGTGCATTCAGAATTCGAACTCGGTTGGTAATATTGTTTAATTATCTTCGTAGCCGTGATAACAAGATTTTAATCGGTTTCGCAATACCTTCCATATTTCTTGCTCAAGGTTACCGAAACTGTTTAAGTTAAACACTGTTGATCACTTATTAAACAGAAAAAGAAGATCGTTAACCAATAAACGTATCTCCTATTTTATTCTCTATTTACTGAATTCTCTTTAAATTAAGTAACGAAATCAAAAATAGGAAAATAGGGAATAAGTTAGACTCAAATTTGAGTACAATTTCGTACGTTTCAAGAAATGTTACGATACAGAAGAACATGTAAAAATATTCGAATAAAAGGCACGATTGTGAAAGTGACGATTTATTAAGAAGAATAATTATTGGAAAAGTGTTAGAAAGTAATCTCGATATTGCCTGTGTCAAACAACTGTTTCTAAATTTAACAAAACAACGATAAATACGATATACACGAGTTATCAGTTTCGAGGAAAGAGAGTTTTAAATCAACATTGCGAAATTTCATCGTTATTTAACACTTTGGAAACACTTTGGATCTTTCTTTGTGAAATTGGCCATAATTCAACTTGAATTTTTAATTTTCAGTGATGTGAAAATACAAAATGATCCAATATTAAAATTCAATATCAAAAATTGAAGTTATTATAATTTAAAAATTTGTTGTATACTTTATAATGAGAAGAAATTTCTGCTCAGGTTTTATTTCTTTAATCCTTTAATCGTATCCATGAAAATGTGGAGATACTTTTAGATTATAGACGCATTTATGAGAAATTTCTAATATTTAGTATAATATTTAGTAGTTAAAGTAAATTTTCTGCTTAGATTCATATTCCTTAATATGAAACTGCATGATGATCCACAAACTAGTAAGAACTAATATGTGAATACATGTAATGGTTTTAGATGCAATGAATTTGATTGAAGATTTTTATGCATGTGCAAAATATGCAAACCTTAAATTTCTGCTTAGGCTCCATCTCTTTCGTTGTGCTTATATAAAAAAATATTGTGAAATTGCACAAAGATTCACGATCCAGCAGTAACTTCAAGTACAGAACATAATGCAATGGTTTTAAGTACAATGAATTTGTAGAGATTGCGGATTTTTGTATTTATGTGAAATTTAAAAGTGTGGAAATGCTACATGATGTGTAACAGAGCTATACAAAATATGCAAACTCTAATGCTTATTATGTACTTATTATTATATTATATAACATCAAGTATGTAAAAGTATGTAAAATTTCTGCCCAAACTTCTATTTCTTTAATTTCTTTAATTTCTTTAATTAAACTGTTTCTTTAGTTGTGTTTATAAAAAGACATAATTGTATTCCTTTGTGTTTTGTTCTCGTTGTACGATTACGATTATTATACAGTATAATACACGCGTTTTCATACGAAACGCAAAAAAAAAAAAAAAAAATGTATAATATACCGAGGTCGAAACAAACTATGACGATACGGTCGCAGGCCGAGCGATTCTTCGATGGAAAATTAAATTTCAGCAATTAACCACTAGCTATTAGCGGTATAGCTGTTTGGTGTGTGCCATTAGCAATGCGCGGGAATAGACGGAAGAGTTTACCAGTCGCGTAGTGTGCGCGTGTGTGTACATCACGTCGGCTCTATTAAATCATAATGGGTTCACAATGTGAGCCTCTGCTCCCGGAGGTTGACTAGAAACGAACATAGACACCATACCGAAAGCCGAGACCTCGTCTATCTTGCTGAGATCTGCATGTTTCGACCCAGTCCTAGTTGGGGAATATCCTTCAATTGCAAAGAATTACACATTAAAGGAGCATTCACGAATAACAGCATGATCTGTCATTTTCGATGGCGATATTTATGAAATAATTGAAGTCAATTTCGCTTAATGTGCCTTTGTATTATCGTAATTGTCAATAGACGTCCATGCAAGAGTTGATGTTGGTATTTCTCTTTATCGATTGATTTGTTTATTGTAATTATTCAATCCTTTTTTCCATCAGCGTTCACTATCATGTTGTAGTGTTCGTTGTGTTTTATACCATCTATCGTCTCTTCGTTTGTTGCTATCTTATTATTGTATTATCGTAAGTAGTTTTTTTTTTTTGGTAGATTGAAGTATTTCAATGATTTTTATAAAAAATGTGTTTATAGCTTCCTTTCGTACTTATAACGTCTTTTGATATTTTTTTTAATACTTTAATACTTGATATTGGTACCTATAAGAAAGCAATATGTATATGAGTAATATGTTGTTTAATAAAATATTTTTAAAAATCTTTCAGCAGAGAAATTGCAATCTTAATAAATGATAGTAAAACGTTGTGTCTAAGAAATTTACTCGTTAATACAGGTGAACCGAGTAAATATATTTCACATTCGTCAATGACGATTCACAAAAGGAGAGAGACACACGAGTTTCTAAAAAAATCGTTTCAATAAACAAATAAATTATGATCGTTCGATTTTACATGTTCCTAAAGTTAATTAAGAAAATAAAATCAAAGCAGAAATTAATATTATTCGTTGGCACTCGGATGTATATATATTTTTTTAAATTAATTAAGAAAATGGAATTCAAATGGTAGTGCAATTAATTTCATCCATTCATACACATTACAACAAGTACCATTAGATACAAAAACCATTGCACATTACAATCGTGACACTATAGGTTCCCGAAGTTAATCAAGAGTCATCAAAGCAGATATTAATTGCATATTATTGTATAACTAGTTCTATACTTTGAACATATGCGTTTTCTGCAATTTTCAATTTCCTACAAATGCATAGACATCCACAGTATAATTATTACAAACTTTTCTCCCAGCCTATTCATACTACACCGTGACTGTTCCGCGTACATCGAATCAAACTTCAAGTAGCTTACCTTATTCTTGTAAGGTTGATACGTCTCCGCAAATACAGATTATCAAAAGTAGACCTTACAGAATGGAGTCGGGTACAAGTAAATTCTTCTGGATGTTTGAGCAACGGAGAGGAATACAAATAGACGAAGAAAGAGAAGTCGTGTACGCGCGACAGAGAGAAAGAGAAACAGAGAGAGAGAGAGAGAGAAACAGAGAGAGAGAGAGAGAGAAACAGAGAGAGAGAGAGAAAAGGAGCAGAAGATAGAGTTAGACAGAGCACGGGAATTAGAGGGGAAGGAGACACGAAGTGATTGCAAGAGAGGTAGAAAACGTGCCCTCGCTTGATAACAGCAACGCGAACCGAAGAACCATAGATGCATCACAGTTCTCCGCGTCGTGATCCTCTGTCGTCCGATCGGTTCCTCGGGATCGAAAGTGGGGATCCGCAGGAGATTCCGTACACGGGTTTCATCTGTGTCGCTCTTGGAAGACGATTTCAGTTGGCCAAGAATATCGTTCGTTTTCGGACATAACATTACGAATTTTTCTTTTCTTCTTCTTTTTTTTTTTCTTTTTCTCTTCTTGGCCAGAACCGTGAAAAACGCCACAGTAGGATTCGAATTTTCGACCTCCACTTTCGGTGGCTGGTTTCACTTAATTGGTCCAGCGGTTGTCATCGTTCGTTTTCGCTTCGATATAGAAATCAATTCTTTACTTGACGGTAGGTGTGAGTGAATTTTGTGATCGCTTTTATTTATTCCCTTGGATTAATTAGTAATTGTCGAGTAATTGTCAAGTTTGTAGTTATGTAGTTCTTTCGGCACGTTCTTAATTGTTTCTTTCGTTCATTTCGGTCGAAGGTATTTATTTGTGTATTTATTTGTTTCTGAAATGTTGAAAGCAATCAAGCCTCGCAATGTTATTAATTTTTTTCAAATGACAGATATGATTATGAAAAGAAGATGTGCATTTTCATCGACAAGTTTTAGAATAAGTATTATATTTATTTCAAAACTAGAAAAATTAAATATTTTACATATTGGCGGTGGTATTGTAAAAGACAGACGCAATTTAGAAATTTTTATTATTCACATACTGAATATTAAAAGATATTCTATTGTAAGGACAGTGTGAAATTACTTTTACAAAATAATTATTTTACTATGAAGAATAAATACACGTTCGAGAAGTTACTTTTATTATTTAATAAGCTCAATTTTTATTAATCGCGTCTAAATTAAAACAAATATTCTTCGAGTTATATAAGGCATATACGATTCCAAATAATTGTTTTATTATCAAAAATAAACACACGTTCGAGAAGTTATTTAACAGATTTATCAATTACATTCAAATATTCTCAATTTTTATCAATTACATTCGAATATTCTCTATACACGAGTCTAAATAGTTATTTTATTATTAAACAAATGACAAGTTACTTTTTTAAATAACATTTAACATGTTCAATTATGTCCATAATATTTCAGACTTTAATCCTTCGTGCATATTTCCATAATCCCGAATATCAGCATTCGTCAGCCATTTGCTTCTATTATCGCTTATCCAAACTTCACGATGTTTCACAAAACGTCAATGTAACATGTAACATCGAACCGGCGCGATGTCATTTCTTCTTATGGTCCCCGTGTGTAACAATAAATGTTTTCCGTGCGAATGAAAGCCGGTGCTGATTTCTAATCAGATCGTGTGTATCTTCAGGTAAAGGTCGACAACGGATCACGACATTGCGTGGTAAAATCGGATCGGACGCCACGATCAACTTCCACCGCGCGATATTGAAACATGGAGAACACGTGACCGTGGCAAAAGTCAAGTAAAAGCCGAGCGAGCCGAACGAGGAGCGGCGAGGAGGGTGTCGAAGGAAGAAAAGCGATGCCAAGGGCCGCGAGGACAGCGGACGTCGATCGAAAACGTGCGTTCAGCGATTGAGGTCAGAGCGATCTCGAAGCTGCAAAGTGGCGTTGTTTGCTAGGTGTATCAACGCGCCCGTCCACCAATATGAAAAATAACACGAGCAACCATGAGAAGAACGGGCCGGAGAGCCTGAAGCTGTTGAGAGTGCCGTCCACGCCGCCGACCACCCCAACGACGCCCACCACTCCGAGCTCCAGGGGCCTCGAGGACGTCTTCAAAGATTTACCGATCACCGACGAAACATCCTGCGGCATCTGGTGCATACGGAGCCCGACGTTGCAAAGATTCGCCAATAAAAAGGCTTATGTGTTCCTCTACGGTGTGCTTGGATGTATATTTTCGGCGAGTTACGCGTATTTCAACGGCACCATTACGACTATCGAGAAAAGGTTCAAGATACCATCGAAGACGACAGGTGAGTTTTGAAGCAGACGGCGTGCAACGCGAGATTGTGCTTCACGATGTTGCACAATCTTCCATTCGTCGTGCATACGCGCTACTATAGACTGTTAATTGAACGATTGTAGAACGTAGAATGCATGCAAGCGTGTAAATGTTCTAATCGAATTTAGGCGTGAAATTAGCTTGACCTACAATCTGCGTAACGAAATGTTTAGATCCAGGTAGATAGCATGTGTCAGCTAGTCAGTGTCGTTGTAATAATTTAGGATTTGGATTATTTCGTTTTATTTGTCATTCTTAATTTAATTGAATTTTGATTGACTCTCGATTATGGTGAACGTAATACACAAGGTAAAATTAAATAATATAAAGTATTAGCATTTAATAGCACTATATTATTGTAGTTGCCTATGATATTATTTAGATTAAAAAGATTAAAAATCATTTTTTTTTTTTTAGGTAATTTTATGTACTAACAACATATATCATCTTGAGCCCGCTTTACAATTAAGATGAGACATTAAAAATTTAATTCGGAGGTTTTTAATTTAGTCTGATGCTCTGTATACACAACGATGGAAAACAAACTAATTTATGTCGCTTTAATATCAAACGTATTGATGCAAATTGTTAGTTTCCGACGAAAAGATAAAAAAAATACTGAATTTGATTAAGATGTGAAATCTTACAATAAATCATCTTATTTTATTTAAAAGCTAATTACCTATATATTTTCAGACATTACAATAGTGTATTAGATATAAAAGATAGATGTCCCGAATTTTATTAATCCAGTTTTTGAAACCTTTACATTGTAAAATCTCTAGGTTAAATAATCAAATAATGATAATTATACATTCACAATATTTGGTACGTATCACAATATAAAGTATCAAAACGATTCCTCTTTGTTGATCGATAAACGAACGATAGAGAGTGATTCATCACTTGTGAGAGGTTATTAAACGAATATAGAAGTATGCACCGAAGCGTTTGTACTTTATATCATGAATCAATAAAAGCCAGGGCTGTTTAATTATTTCTATCGATCGAGAACGTTAAACATGCATTTTTTTTTTTTCTTTCTTTCTAGGTCTTATCTCTGTAGGTAACGATATCTCGCAACTGTTTGTATCGGTGGTCCTGTCTTATTACGCAGGAAGGGGTCACAGGCCTCGATGGATCGCATTCGGGATTTATACCGTGAGTTTCAACGTAATAACTTGCTCGTTTATAGTCATTCGACAATATCCTGAGTTATTTGTATAAATGTGTACTTGGCCTCTTTCTGTCTCTTTTTTGCTCCTTTTTTCTCTCTTTTCTTCGGCTCCTTTATCTCTCTCTCTCTCTCTTTTGTGGAGACCGAAGAATGCAGAGAAAACTATCAGCTGTCGACACACATCCCCGAAGAATGCACTAGGAGACGTCACAATCCACCGGTTGGCCAGTTCTTAATTAAATTAGGAAGCGTTGAAATCGTAGCTCTACGCTCATTCACGCCTCTTCCCATCGTACTCTCGCCACAGTGCGCTTAGCTAAACACTCCATTCATTGGGCAGTGAAAAGACGCTGCTGGTATGCGTGAACCATCTCGCGTCACATATTTCCAATAATTACGTTCAAATTATTTGCGTTTAATTGGAGACTAGTTTGCACCATGTTTGTTTACAGCATTCAGGACTCTGTTTGATTGTATCATGTACAGTTAACATTTACAAAATTAGAAAATATAACGTTTCTACGTTGAATGTCGTAGAAACTTTGATGTTTGGATAATTGATAGAATTTTGATTGAATCAATTTGTTGCTTGGAGATTATATGCTGTTCTTTTCTTTTTTATATCGTGACCTATTTCTTTTTATATTCACTTGTAAACTATTTATGAATAGGAATATTTGAACATATATAGTTATTTCGTAGATGAAAGAGGATAATGTGGAAATGTAGAGATTAGCTCGAGAATTAATTGAATCAATATCCTTTAAATAGTTAATAAATTATTTGTCGAAACGTCATTTTTTAATATACATATGATATATGGTAAAGTGTATGTAAATACATATGAAAATTAATGCCCCAAATTATTTGTTACAATTTTCTTTTAATATAATATTATATAATACATTTAATAAGGTTCGTTTATCCCTTGAAATATCAATTTTTTAAACAACAGGCTATTTATTGAAATTTTGTTTTCTAATCTAATAACATATAATACACAGTATATATTTTTTATATATTTCTTGAAATTTTCTAACAATCAACAATATCCTTTGAATAATTTCTCATTAATTTTTATTTTCTATCGTGATAAAATGTAGGATCTATTAGCTAAATTTTTCTTAATAAAAAATAGAATTTAATAAAAGTTGTGCTTTTCTTTTGATGAATTTTTGTAATTAAATAACATTAAGTTCGACGATTGATAGACTTTATATCATTCTCAATTTTTCTTATGCATAAATTATGAAATTGTTAAAACCGATTAATTCATATTCTAATTATTTATAGTTATTTTCAAATGTTTCATCAACATCTTTCGTTGTGCCTTTCCGACGAATTAATTACTCAACGTTTATCTCGCATAAGACAGTCGAATACGCGGTGAATTATTGTCAGAGCAATCGTTAGATAACGTCACGGTAACGGTAAACACGACTTGTAGACAATCATGTCTAACGATCATGAATATAAAAACTTCAAGAAGACTATGGCATTTTTCCAGACTGATTTTATTTAATCAGACAAATGTAAATATCAGAAAATGTAAAAATCATCATGTTATCAAAGTAGTGTACACGATACATAAAAATACACAATACATTTGATGTTTTATTTGCAATGAGTCTTCATCAATCAAAGGTATCATATTTACAGTTATTAGCAATTTTTTTAATCAGTCGACATTTTTGTTGATATTTTTACAGAGTTACAGTGCAATGGAACATAATGAACGTTGCATCATTTCTTTTTAAAAGTTGTGTCACTTCTAAACCAATAATGACCAATAATGTCCATAATATTTACTATCTAAATTCAAAATTATAACATTTACTGCCTAAATTCTATTTTTAAATGTATTTTCACAAAAATATAAATTTCCACAAAAATCCGTAAGTTAGTAATTAATTCGTCTTTTAAAAAGAAAGGAATTGTTATATTCAAAGTATTGGGATATCAGTGACGAATTAACTCGTCGAATTGATTAACAAGTTAATTATAGTGCAATTGACGAATTATGTTTTTCTATAGTTAAAAATTTTCTTAAATTTGAAGAGAAAACCGTTTTTGATACGCATGATTTCTTATTTATATGTTGCAAGGAATAACGAAACAAAATATATCTCTGAAGTAAAATTGAAGCATGAGAAATTCGCAGACTGTTATAGTGTTAATAACTAAGGGTTGAGGTGTCAGATAATTCAGTTTTCTTTCTTCATAGCTAGCATGTAACTGATTAGAGAAAGTTTAAAAAAAATAAATAAATATTTTCCAAAGTTTTCAATGAATAATACTTTTGCTTTTATTTCAATACTGTCTATTTATTTTTCGATTTTCTATACAGACTTTAATCGTAACAGTGACTAACTATTCAAAAATATAAAATTTCTGCAAATAAGAAATTCAATATTATGTTCTGTTTTACTTATAACCATAATAATTCATAATAATTTTGTTTCATTCATTACGATCAAATAATTCGTTAACAAATTTTTGTTTATTTAAAGTTATTTAACCCTATGTTTACGAAACAATTTAATGTTGCTATCTATCAACTTTATGTTATTTATTACGCAATGATTAATAGTGTTGTCACCTATAATAGATATGTACAAAGTAATTATTTTAAATTATTACAGAGTCATTATAATTGATAGATTTGTTTTCTAAAACAAAGAATATTTTCAAAAATAAGGAAAAGCATCTCCAATGGCTAATCTATAAAAAATTATGCTAGCATTACACTATCGAGTGCAAGTGGTTATTTAATAATATTTATTGTGTCATAAATTTCTTTTTCTATTCCTAATTTCCCCAATTTTTCTGATACTATTATAGTTTGAATATTAAGTTGTAAAGTACTGTATAAATATAAATATAAATATAATATAAATATAAGTTTATATTATATTATATAAATACAAGTATAAGTTTATATAAATATAAGTTTACATTAGGAAATTAATATAAAAGGAAACTAAATTTCACTTATTACCAAGAGTAATCATATTGTACTCTAAAAAAGTATTAATCACGAATCACTTTTTAAGTAACGCTTCATCCCTCTCGAAAATCATTTTAATTAATCAGATTGATACAAATTCAATCGTCGTTCTAGTTAATCAAACTGATATAAAAAAATTCACGAATCAAACAAATTTGAGAAAGAAGCAACAATACTTAAATACTTAAATACTTATTTGCTCTGTTCTTTAGGTGGTTCTCTTTTGCTGTTTAACGATGTTGCCGCATTTTTTGTACGGTCCCGGAGAAGACGCCCTTCTGCTCACAAAAGAATATGGGGCGAAACCACAAATTGCAAATTCGAGTCAGATACCTGATAAATATCGGAAGTTCTTATGTTTCGGGAACGAGAGCCGAGAAAACGAATGCGAGGACGCTGATGGAAATTTCGCGCCTCAGGTGTTGCTGTTTATAGCACAATTGGTATCAGGAGTCGGTGGCTCGTTATATTATACTTTAGGAGTATCCTACATGGACGACAACATACAAAAATCAAAGACACCAGCTTTGATCAGTTTTTCATACTTCTTAAGAATGTTGGGACCGGCTATTGGTTATGGTCTGGCTTCGTTTTCCCTGAAATTCTACATCAGTCCTTCGTTGACGCCAACGATTACGACGCAGGATCCAAGGTATGCTAAATTATAATACCTTATTTAACTTCGAATTCAAAATAATTTCGGAACGCGTAGTTAAAAACATTTTAGATTTTTTTCCTGATAGAAAATAACATTGTTACAAAATTCACTGAGAGAGAATAGTAGAAAAGAAACCTGTTTCGAAACGCGTTGAATTATTTAATTTTATTTTAAATATATAGATTTGTTATAAAAGAATTAAATCACGTTGTGGTACGAAAGTGATGAAAATGATGAGCTATTACATATATCATTTACATTTTCGATTTATTTTACTATTATGGATTCATTATGATAAAAAGAATTGACATATTTGTCGTGTTAATATTTTAATAATCGATTGAATTTAGTAAACAATCTGAATTTTAATTAGTATACATATATGTATTGATGTAATTTTAGTTAAATTCTGGCTTATGAAGATACGCAACTCAGTATAATTATAAGTTGAATTATATGTATGTCACAGAAAACAAAATAGCAATAGAAGAATTCAATTATATTAAATGACGTTAATATTAATTGTTATGGGGAAAATATCATGGTTTTGAATACTTTTATTTTATATAATAGCAATATAAAGTACTAGTAGTTTAAATAATTTCATTTATATATTACAAAACATTTGTGTGAAATAATTATACTACGCAAATAACGTAGTAACTAATATCGCACGAAATAAATTTAACAATAATTTTTTTTCTTTTATGTATAATACAATGTGCGTAATTAAATAATTAAATTTCCTAGTATTAGGTCATTTCACAAGTATTGCGATGGTTTCCAAACGAAAATAAGAAATTATTTCTTGCAGATTGACTAGCAACGAATTTTTCCATTTTCGAAAATAATTAATTTTCCATCCCTTTAAAAAAATTAAATTTTCTTCTTCAATTTCATAAAATTCCCATAATGATAATATCCATTATAATAATATTCTTAAATATTTTTAAATTTTTTTATTGATATTTCGTTTTCCATTGAAGCTCCTAGAATTTCAATCAATTGCAACCCTCGGAACAACATTACTCGTAAGATTCGTTCAACAAAGCAAACTTATTCATTCCCAAAACGCCAACAGGTGGCTAGGTGCCTGGTGGCTCGGTTGGATCATCCTGGCGTTCCTTCTTTTCATCTTCGCAAGCATCATCGCGCTTTTCCCTAAAACGTTGCCCCGAGCCGCAGCCCGTAAGGCTCTAGCGCTGGAACGAAACAAATCGGCAACCAGCATAAAGGAGGATGAAGAACCAGAGTTGCCCGCATCCTTCTCAGACATGATGAGGACGTTTAAAAGGCTATTGACAAACATCACTTTAATGTGCAATAATTTGGCAACCGTTTTCTATTTCATGGGATACATGCCGTACTGGATCTTCATGCCGAAGTACATCGAAACCCAGTACAAACAGTCAGCCTCCGTTTCCTCCTTGATTACCGGAACAGTCGGTTTGGTCTTCAGCGCCTTTGGAATTCTTCTATCAGGATTAGTTATCTCCAAGTATAAACCGAAGGCTAGATATCTGGCCGCGTGGAACGTGATGGTGGGAGCAATATCGATCGTGGGGATGATTTCCTACGCGTTCCTCGGCTGTTCCGCTAACGATAACCAAATTACGGTTCAACCAGACGGCGCCCTGAAGACTCTGCTACCGTGTAATGAACAATGCCACTGCGATTACGTTACTTATAATCCCGTCTGTTCGGAGCATGGTCAGACGTTCATTTCAGGATGTCACGCCGGATGTCGTAATATAAAGGTATTTTATAAATTTGATCTTTTATTGGTATTATTGGGCCTTTGGAAAGTATAACAATTTAAATATACTACGTAGTGTTGGAATTTTTAATATAATTGAATTTTATTACTAACTTCTCTCACTGAGAACGTGGAATAAGAAAAGTAAAATTAAAAATTCTTTTATTGGTATTATTGGGCCTTTGGAAAGTATAACAATTTAAATATACTACAGAGTGTTGGAATTTTTGATATAATTGAATTTTATTACTAACTTCTTTTACTGGGGACATAGAATAAAAAAAGTAAAATTAAAAATATTTTATTGGTATTATTGAGCCTTTGGAAAGTATAACAATTTAAATATACTACATAGTGTTGGAATTTTTGATATAATTGAATTTTATTACTAACTTCTTTTACTGAGGACATAGAATAAAAAAAGTAAAATTAAAAACTCTTTTATTGGTATTATTGGCCCTTTGGAAAGTATAACAATTTAAATATACTACATAGTGTTGGAATTTTTGATATAATTGAATTTTATTACTAACTTCTCTCACTGAGGACACAGAATAAAGAAAGTAAAATTAAAAACTCTTTTATTGGTATTATTGGGCCCTTAGAAAGTATAACAATTTAAATACACTACGTAGTGTTGGAATTTTTAATATAATTGAATTTTATTACTAACTTCTCTCACGGAGGACATAAAAAAGTAAAATTAAAAACTCTAAATTTTAAGAATCTAATATAAATTACTATTTATGGTTTGAATTGCTGCTAGGATTAACATTCTCATTGAAAGCTTTCATTATATCACGATTGGCTTTCTTACGATTTTATTTAAGATTCGAATTGTGAATATAATTTAAGATTAAGAGCGGAGAACAAGAAATGGGACAAGATAGTTATCGAGAGCACGGTTTAATGGATTATAGTAGTTTCTATAGTAAAGTTTATGTTTTTACTAGATGCATAAAGAAATAATTGTTATATATTATTTTAATTTGTCTAGAAGTTATATTATTTTAGTTGGTATTATAAAATAATGGAAAAAGAAAAATATGCATTTCTATTGTTATAAAAATAAAGAATACTGAACTGTTTAATTAATACCCAGATAGTAAAATTTCAATTATCAGAAATTATAAGGCCAGTAAAAAGAAACAAATATTCTAAATATACTTATCTTTTGTGTCGTATCATTTTTTATAACAAGCTGAAGTAAGTTAATATTAAAAACAGATATATTTAAAAAAATAGATTGTATATGAAAATGGTAGTGTGAGAATGATAAGATGGATATAATATTATTTCATCGAAAAACGTAAGATAGGTCAGAGGACTAAGAAAAAATTAGAAAATCATTTTGTATATGAAAAATGGCTACAATTAAACTTGCATAATTGAGATCATCCTTTCTTCTCTCACTTGTTTTATTATTTTCGATACAATGCATACTTATACCAATTAGAGATAGTAAAAATGTAAAAAATATAGGCATTTCCTATTTCGTTCTTAGATTAATGAAATAAATTTCTAAGATGTCAAATTTTCGATATTATTTAATAAGGAATGTTTCTTCTATAATTCAGCAATCTGAGTTGCTATCAACAAAATAAGATATATGTCGTTGAATCACTAAAGATGGACATAGCTTATTTCTTTTCTTTATCTGAATGAGATAATTCAATATTTTAAATTAATTTTAATAATTAGCTAATTTTAACTTCAATTTAACTTCAAATTTTAACAATTTACCAATCTTGCTAACAATAAGTACATAATTGTCATATTTCTACAATGTTTTTTAGATACAGACGAATGGTAGTAAGACGTACACGGAGTGCAGTTGTATTAAATCAAAATTCGCACGTTTGCCATTTTTGTTCGCGAACAACAGTTCGATACACACAACGGAAGATCCGTTCGAGAGTCCAGAACCCAATGGTTCAGTTCCTTTGGGTACCGCAGTACCGGGAGCATGTCCCGTGGATTGCATGCACAAATTTTACGTTTTTCTGGCTGTGGTTTGTCTGCTGAAATTCAGTGGAGCCACTGGAAGAGCATCAAACTTTTTAGTTTCCGTTAGATGCGTTGATGAGAAGGATAAAACAGTGGCTATGGGTTTCGGATTAACTATTATGAGCTTATTTGCATTCATACCATCTCCTATTTTGTTTGGATTTATTTTAGGTAAGAGAATTAATTTAAACTAATATGTTAGTAGTGCTCGTAATATAAACATAATATTGTAATAATATCTATTATTATATAAGTATTGTATTATATTAAATATATATTATGTAATACATATACGAGTATATTACACTATATTGCTATACTAGTTTGGTGTAATATAATAGTAATATACTAGTAATATAATAGTAGGAGTAATAACATAATGTTAGGTATTTTATAATATTACGATATTATAGAATGCTACAGTATAATATAAATAATATTGTTATCAATAGATACTATTATAATGGTAGTATATTATACTACTATGGAATATGAGATGTTTCCTTATTTTGTTAATATATTTTACGGATATAAATTTTATAAAATTCTATAATACATTATTATATTTAATTAATACAATATATATATTTAATTTCATACATTAATTAATATTTAATTGATTAGATGTTTTATATATATATTGTTTTTATGAAAATCTATGTTTAATTTAAATATATACAAACTGAATTTAATATAAATTGTAACAAAAATAAGAATGGTGATTAGATTTTCAAGATCATTTGGTTTCAGAATATTAAATTTTTCACAATTTTTAATGTAATATTATAAATATAATAACATAGTATTTTACAATAGTAAATTTTATATTGATTTAAAGAAGCTGAAAAATCAAAATAATTCATCTATAGTAATTTTGAATTTTATAGAATATTTCATAGATTACTTCTTACAATATCAATGGTTAATAATTATATTTATTGAATTTCTTTTATAATCTGAAGCTTTAGAAAAAAAAGATAGTAAAAACGCAATTTAAAAATGATGTTTAATTATTAATCATGAAATATATGAAGACGAATAAATAAAATGTTATATCATGACATATTGTTACAATACAGAAATTATTCTTGAATTGTACAAATTTAATTTATGACTCTAATTTAATGAATTTTAAATTCACTATATTACTGTAAATAATATTCAATTTATAAGAAATTGATCATACAATTTAAAGTAATTCCAAGTAATTATATTCCATACAATTTAAAGCAATAGTTCTATATTTCGTTTATAAATTATCATTTTTTTTATTTAATGTGCGCCTGTCATTTGTTCAACTAAAAATTAGACAAATATTTCTACAGATAAAACCTGTCTTGTTTGGGGGAAAACATGTTCGGGTACAGGAAATTGTTGGCTCTATAACGGAGAAACATTGAGATATCTACTAAACTTTACCGCAGCCAGTAAGTTGTTATTTAATTTAGTTTGAAAATTTGAATTCAGATTAATTTTTTAAATTTGTTCTTGTTATCATAACGTTTTTAATTCTTTTACTGTACTTGGGAATCATATGATTAAAAACCTTAGGAATCTAAAGTTTATAATACAATAATATTATAAACTTTACTATTGCCAATACTATTTAAAAGTCTAAAAAGCCTAAATGTTTAATACTAAATGAAGAGCATATAATAAATTAAGAATGCATTCATCTTTAAACACATTTCTTTTGATAAATTTATTCAATATGAAATTTGAATAAATAAATTATTTTATTAACTCAAAGGGTTAAACGAAAACATCTTGGCTGACCTACAATGACGAAGATTCTATAATTTTTATAATAAGTTTTGCAGTTGTCGTTTTTTCAATATTTCTAAATTAGTTTTCAATGTCTTATAGAATAACAAGAATATATGATAATATTGTGAAATCTTGAAGCAAAGATTTGCAGTCAAGTAATAATAAAATTTTTTAAAAATAAATTTATTTGCATCACAATCATTTTTTTTTTTTCCAACAGCGTTCGTAACGATCGGCACCTTATTCGACGTGGGTGTTTGGTATTTCGTGAAAGACGTGAAAATCTTCGACGAGGAGATTGAGCTGAAAGACATAGCCGAAGAACCAGGGGAGACACTTTGAAAGTGAACAGCCAACGATCGAATTCAGATCGCTTCATTCCAAGGACAGGTGAAGTTAAAGGTCGAAAGGCGAAGTCATTGGTGAAGAAGAAACCAAAAAAAAAAAAAAAAAAAAAAAAACAGATGGAAATGTTGAGAAAAAAGGAGAGCCGACGAATAAAGACTTTACAAGTACCTTAAGCAACTTCTTGGATATTTAAACGCTCGTAGTACCTCAGATAGAACTTACTGTTGATTAGTTCGCTCATGAGGCACGGCATTTGAAGAAGAAAAATGAATTTCACGTCTCACTGTTCCCTATTCTCTATTCACTGTTTTACTATCATGATTAATAAATAATTCTCATCACTTATGAGAAGCCTGAAACCCTCCTGCGTAAGAATATATAAATGTAAAAAGGACTCACGCCAGTATGAGATTTTCCAATTAATCATAAGCATGTGTGTACTTTCGTGTATGAAATATAGTTTAAAAATTATTAAATTAAATTAAATTTGAATTTATTGATGAAAGGAGGTTATTTAACTTTCGATTGAACGATATAACGTAATGTATTTCTTAAAACTATATGTTTCTTCAAATCGACGAAGCGTTGCCATGTTCTCGAATAATATTAAGATGAAAATCTACTCGAACATAATTATATACACATTTATTTTTTACTCGAAACAGACTAATTTACGTAATATAAACTCGAATGCGAACGTCGAAGCGTTATTGAAATTAACATCGTATTAATATCGAGCTTCGGTTGGTTACAAATAATCTGTCAATTTATTTTTTAAATCGTTAAAGGAAAAGGAAATGAATAAAAGTAGTAACAAAAGATTCAAGTACATTGAATTTTTATTTGCACAACAACTTAATAAAAATATTTTGACACTAACATGTCGATAAAAATATAATGACAATGAAACAAACAATGAATTAGACAATTTCAATTTGAAATAGAAACTTAGTATGTTGAAAGTTTAATTTGAACAATATATTATTTGAAAATATTAATTTTAACAATATATCTTTTAATAAAATAATTTTATTTATATCTGTAATTTTTATTTACAATTGATGTATTATTCAGAAAGTTACTGTTTAGTAGTTCCTTGTTTTTTAAATTAAAAAAGAATAATATACAGGGCGAAATTGCAAAAATTGAAAGTTGAAATATTTTAAACAAAAGGTGCTTCGAGAAAATTTACATACAGAGATGGACAAAAATATTCGTACATTATCGATATTTTAAATTCTTATAACTTTATGGGAAAAAATTATACAACAATCTGACTTAATTTTAAAGCGTAAAGGTTTCACTCTAAAAAAAGAGCTAAGTTCGTTTCTTCCAAAGATGTTTTTACATCATATAATAGGTGAGAGATAAGGATACTTTTGTTTCCATTATATGAATATCTTCAAAATCAAGGAAAAAAAAAATCATTTTCTGATTAAATTTACTATGATCTTGAGGATTGAATTTTTATTTGAACATAGGCGTTTTAATATTTGTTGTACAATTTTTATTGAACTGTTTTATTGAACTTTGAATATCAAGGTTAAAGAACAAAAATATAAGAAATTCTAATATTCAATTCAAAGTTCAATGAAATGGCAAAAAGTAAAAAATAAAAAGAGCATTATAAAAAATTGTTGTAAAAGGAAGATTCATTTATTCTTCAAGATTATGATAGGTTCAATTACTAAAAACTAAATTTCCTATAACGTTTGAACAAAATTTACAATTTTGGAAAATAAAAATATCCTTGCTTCTCTGCATGATCATTGAGAAAAGCGAGCTTATGATTTTCAAGGTAAATATTTCACGTTGATTCTTTCCCACGAAGTTATAAATTTTTCATCGTATGTGCAAATATTTTCGTGCATTTGCAAATAAATATTGCAAAGAGAAACAGAGATTTGAAATATTTAGTAAACGCTAATTTATTTATTAATTACAGTTGTACAGATTCTGAAAAAAAAAGATTTCTCATATTTGTTTCAAGATTGGGCTTTGAACTATATTCGAGATGAAGATAAAAAATAACAATTTGAAATAATAAATCCATTAATGTATTATTTTCATTTGAAAAGTAAGTTTATATCAAGTCTAGATCGGATGAACTATTTGCAAATAATTTTCTATTTGAATTGGTTGAAATAAAATAACAAACAATCCCAGCAGAAGATAAAAATTAGAAACTATTTGAGAAATTATACGTACAAAATAAAAATATAAAGTACAAGATGAAATAAAATATTATTTCATTTACATAGCCAAGTAATGCAATAATTTCGAGAAAAATCATTTGCTCGTTGAAACAAACTAATATAGAATTACTTCAAGACAATATCGAGTCAAATGATATAATATGTTTTTGAAATAATCATTTTTCAAATATCTTACTCAAACAGTGCCCCTGCTTGAGTTATTTATCGATAAAAGAAATTGATAAGAATTAATAAGAACAATTACGAAAATTACTATAAAAATGCTATTATGGGCACATTAAAGTGTATAAAATGTTATTTCTGTTATTATAATTATAATCAAAGTATGTTTTATTTGCTTTATTCCAATGTTCAAATGAATAAAATTTTATTTGAACAAAAGTAACAAATGAATAATTAATTGGATCTTTATTCATTATTTCTTATTCGCATTTGCATCGACAAATGCTTCCAATATGTCAATGTGTTATTACATTATTTACTGTTATAACTAGTATATAGTTACTACAGTAAATACTAATATAGCTAGTATATAGTTACTATTGTAGAGCTGTGTTTCACTCTGATCTGGTCTGTAAGTAAAAAGTGTTTGGGTTTATCTGGCGAATATTTTTGAGATCGTAAGGTTAGTGCATATGATAGTTCCGTAGTTCTACAAGTGATAAGTCATGGCCCGTACGAAATCCAATGTTTTGAAATTCACCAATGTGTGTTTTAATCAAGCTTATCTTGCGATTCCAACGATAGTGACGTTAAATGTACAAGCATGTCCAATTCCAATTACAATTCAGGATTTATACTGAATCACTTTTTCAATATCGTAGACAAGGAAAGAAAAAATATACTACTGTATTGAGTAGAAAATGCGAGCAAAAGGAAAAGAAGTTTTTGAGAAAATCGAGATTGAAGTTTGATCAAGTGCATGTATACTCGGTTCGAACGCGTTCAGCGTGGATATCAACGAAATATCGACGACTCTTAATTTTTTTTTATACACAGATATCAATATAATATTGGCATATTTTGATAAACAATACTTTCGATATTTATTTGATTTCGAAATTAAAAAATTTAAAATAAAATTATGAAAAACACTCTAAAAATGAATTGTTTGCCCATATGACACAAGGATTGAACAATGAAATTATTCTTTGTTTTTGTATTCGTATGTCGTACGAATTAAGTGAAAAAATAACAACAGTAACAATAGTTTAAAATATTCTTCATTAGTATTATAAATATTATTATTAATATAAATATTCTTCATTACAATTTTGCTTACTGTATAAAAAAGAATCTGATTTCTATATATGATGTTTAATTTTATTTTAATTCATTTATTGGCAGTGTTACAAAATTAAACTAATTATGTGGTTATACAGTCTTCTTTGATACATTATCAAATTTTTATCAATTTTTATTTTATTTTTGATAATCACATATTCGTAGAAAATCAATTATATCAATTTGTATTTTTTTTAAATACCATAACTAAATTTAAATTATTATCTATGCTACAAATTTAAACTATTTGTTTTCTAATAAACTGTGGATTTTTATGTATTTATAGAAAATTTTCAAATGTAAAGTTGGATAGAATGCACATATGAAAAAATATGTGAACTATCTAAAAGTATCAAGATTGAACAAATTTTGTTTCAAATAAAGATAAAATTCAACAATTTGAAATAACTAATAATTTTTATTAATTTATTATTTTCATTTTAAAAATATATGAAAAGTAATTTTATCAGATAAATCGTTTCTAAATGGTCTTTCATTTAATTTAATTCATTGAAATAAAATAATAGATAATCCCACCCCAAGGTGAATATTTGTAGAATCAAATACAAAATATAATACAAAATAAAAATTATTTTATTTGATGAAATAATTGGGAGACAAATTATTTGCTTGTTAAAATAGTTAACGTAAGATTATTTCAACATAACATTCTATCAAATAAAAGATTTGTTTAAAATAATTACTTGAATTAATTATTTACATTAAAATAACTATTTGAATAATCATTTTTCAAATATTTTATTCAAATAGTGGCGAAACCTGTTTTCCATAGTATATTAATATTTGATATGTAAAATAATTTTCAATTGAGGTTCTATTCGTTTAATTATATTTAATATAAATTTGCATAAAAATCCGCAGTCTACTAATGAACTGATATTTTAGTTTTAAATGAAAGAAGATTATATTTGATGTATCATAAATTTTCTCTTGAGCTTTATCAATTTTGACGTAATATAATCGTTTCACTTGATAATAGATATAAATTTCATGTCGACTGCTAAAGAGATAAAAAATTATAAAAGAATTATCAAACTAAATATAAAATACTTCTGTGATAAGTGATCATATTTTATCTTAATCGTTTCACTTTTCGCTGAATCTTATCAGTGATTATTTGTCTTATAGTTACATACGTTGGTCGCTTATGTTTCAATGCTATAATTATAATTAAAAATTATAATTTTAAGTCGTTGATGAAACATTTAACTGAAATTTGTTCGAACTGACTGATTTGGTTGAAATCAATGAAAATTGTAACTGATATACATATATTTTATATTTCTTTTACTACCCATAGATTACTGAAGGTAAAATAACACCAATGGAATTTTTCACTAATTTCGAATTATTTTTAATTGAATGGTAACTTTAAATAAGAGTCCATGTTGCATTTTGATCAAAATCGGTCAACAGTATAGCATGATTCCACAGTCTCCGGAGAATGTTTTAATTTGTACACAAGTTATAAATATTCTATCAGAACTCGATATGAAATAGAAAAAAGAGAGTATTTTACCTGTTTAAAACTTTAAACCGAGTTATTTTAGAATATGGTAAATGTAACACAGCTTTATTGAAAATCATCATCCAATTATCTTCAGATTTAAACTATATATTTGGAAACAATAAATTTCAATTGATTGTAACAATAGTATTTTGTCAGACACTGTTTTCATTTCTTTCAATAGATAATTATCAATAAAAAAATATGTTCAATAATTATCAATAAAAAAATATTCTATATTTTTCTAAACATTTGCAAATATTCTAAACATTCTTTTGTCGCAGCAGTTTTAAAACTTAATCACTTATTTAGTATTCAAGATAAGTTTAACATTTTAAATGATGGATTGCACCTTATTGTTCACTTTTAAGATATAGTAAAAGAATATTTCTTTCTATTACTTTTTTCTATATACTACATCCATGTTATATATTATATACTTTGATATTAAAAAGTACCATTGATCTTAAAAAATCTTGGAAAAAATATATCTAACTTATTTAATTTATTTAGTTTCCTTCCAATAAAAGAAAAATGATTTAACATATTTTTTGTCTTTAAATTACATCTTTTTTTTTTATATAGAGAATTTAATTTTCAAGAATCATAAGATATATTTTGATAATATTTATTAATTTTTGACCATTCTTTTTAAATTTTAGGTAAGATTGTTTATTTCAAGCTATCATATAAAATAATTTCTTAAATTCTTCTCCTTTTTAATAAATAATTTCTCAAATTATTTATTAAAAATATTTCAATTGATTCTTTTATATTTTATCTTGAATATATTTATTTCAAAGATTCACGTCATGTTCCAGTCGATGCTGTAGTTCAGTAAAATAAATTTTCTAAAAATATAAGAATATAAAATGTAAGAAGAGCACTTTAGATTAAACAACTTATTTGTATACTTTAATGCTTTATAGACAATTATGTGTACAAAAATATGATCGAATGGACAAAGAAAAATAACCAAAAGTGTTAAATAAATTAAGTATTTTTTATGGATTTTTATATAAAATTTCAGAAGAAAGAACTGAAAAATGGTATAATTGTACATTAGATCGTTTGCAACGTTCTTTTCTTACTAATACTAACTATATGCCTAATAAAAGCAACATCTGCGCCATATGCTGACTTCTTCGCAATAATCGGGTCGATCTTAAAAATCCAACGTCTGACCCAAATAAATTAAACCGTTTTTATAAATTTTCGTATAAAATTTCCAAATATTGTAATTTTACATCAAAAATCAGTGTGCAATATCTCTATACTACCTTTGTTAGATACTTTTGGGCTGACGCTTTCACGGGACTCGGGTCGATTTTCAACGATCCTACCATCCGTTAAGCTGCTGAACCCTGATGAATATTGACTTCTCGAAGAAGCTCTATTCGGCGCCATGGCCACCAACGGAATTCCTATTTTACTTTCCAAATGAGTACCGTTCCCACTCACGGATTCTTGATTCTCCCCAGTTTGCTGTTCAGCGTTCAATTCGTACCGATCGATCAGTGATTTCACACATTTCGGGATGGAACGCACAACAGGAGGATCCATTATCGGTATACCAACTTCGTTGAAATCTCCTTTCCTCTGTAGTTTATCGTCTTGCCTCTTCCTCGAGAATTCGAAACTACTAGTTTTCGAGGAACCATCCACGTGTCTCATTTTTCTTGGGTCATCGTAGTTGTCCGGATTGGGAAATTCGCGTCTGAAGGGTGAGCTCTTGGTCGAAGAGCTCCGATCGCTGTTATAAACCGGTTCATACTCCTTTCCCGTGATACGCCTTCGCGATCTTGGCTCCACGCTGCTCAAATCACTTTCCACATCCGAGTCGAGATCCAACGGCCTGTAGGCCACTTTTGTTGTCGAATCTTTTCTACTTTCTTCGTCGCTGGAACTCAGCTCGTCTTCCGAATCCAAGTTTCGAATGGCGGACTTTTGACTTTGTGATGTTTGGTTCAGTGACGATTTCGAATCCGTTCGCCGATCACCGGGACCAATAGGACCGTACTTCAGCATCGCTGTTCCTTCGTTTTGTCTCTCTTCTGTTTCCTTCGGTGGATCATCGTTCAGAGATCTTGTCGATTTTTTAAACTCTTCGTTCGTGATTTCTACTCGGACTGGTGTATCATCTAGAGAAGGTTAATTTTAATTTAATTCTTTTGCTACAATCATTATACGTAAATAACATTTTAATTGAGAGATAGTATATTCCTAATCTTCTTTAAGTACTTACATTACAATTTTCATAACGTAATTTTCAAATTTATGAAATTAAAGAGATGAATAAATATGAAATTAAAACAAAGGTACTGATTATTCATAAATATTACACTGCGGATTTTTATGTATGTTAAAATTTTTATAAATTATGAAGAAATGGAATCTAAATAGAAATTTATTTTATCTGCTATATGTACTTTATTTTGAATATTTTTTATATTCTTGCACATAGACAATGTATCTACATTGTGTGCAATTTTACTAACTTTCAATCTCTTATAAATGCATTAAAAATTCGCATATTGCTGTCGTTTTAATATTTTTATTGTAAATATTCTGCACATTGAATGTAAATGATTTATAGAAAATTACTTTCTAAATGTATTGAATAATATTAAATTTAAATTTAACTTTAGAGTAACAACAATTCGTGTGCATCACCTAATACATTATTTATTGAAATAATATGTTAATTTTTATTTATTTCTCAATCCTTATGTATTACTTGCTTAATTAATAGATCAGTATATAAAAAATAAATCAAGTAACATCAAGTCAATATTATATTAAAATTATATTAAACATGATGTTACATAAAAAGTTAAATATTTTTTTGACCAATGACAGTTTCAAGTTGTGTATATTTTGAGGTGGTTTTAAATTAAATGACAATTATTTTCGAGAATATCAATTCGTAGAAAAAAGTAGTTTTATTGATCTAGGATTAGATTGAAACTGAATCTCTATGATTTGATTTGGTCTCATGACAGATCACAATGAAAAATTAAGTATCTGTATAATAGTGGATATGAAAAATATTATAAGTACTTACTGTTACAGGTAGGATCAGTTTGTCTGTTTTCTTGATTGGACACAGTGTCAGGATTGCGAACGAATTCTCTCAATTCAGTTATTGCTGTTGGCTGTTCTTCTTTCTGAACATAAAACTCCAAATCTCTGCTGAAGATCCACACTAGGATTTTTAATATAACGGATAGGGCTAATAGTGAACCTGTCATATAGGACAAATAGTTGCCAAGCTTTAGACCATCGTGAAGACGACACGAAGTTCTTTGAGTTCCCCAATATTGGCACGTTAGACTCGCAATCATATCGTAAAGAATTTTTCCAAGAATATTCCCGAATATAGCGAACCATGTCATCCAAAAGCCTATGCTGATAGCCTTGTCTTGCACGTTCACTGATCTCAAGATTATTAACAAATCTCCCACAAAAGTCGAGGCAACTAATAAGCACGCCAACAGACTTCCAAACTGAAGAAGAGAAAAACACATGTTTGCAAAGGAATTCTTATTCTAATTTTTATTTTGTAAAGTCATTAGATTGATAAATTTTCGTAGTGAATTTAAATTTTTGGAAATGTAATTAAAAAGCTTGAATACTGAAAATTGTTGTACACACAAAGGTATCAAATATAACAGCAGACACTATACTTTGGATGATTTATGTAATTCTTCACATCAAATGTATTTTATGCAATTTTGCACTAAAAAAATTTTATTATATTATAAATAGATCTACTATGCTAATTGCATAAAATATTTTCTTGTTCAAAATATATAACTGCTAAATACAATTCTTTTCGTAATAAAATAATAATTCTTTTTATCTCTAATTCGATTAAATATTCAATAAATTGAATCATTCTTCTATCTTTCATTTAACTAAAAATGTTTAACTGCACTGTACATTTATTGCTAATAAATACCAACCAACTAATAGTATATTAATTAATTGAACATTGGAATGGGAGGTTCTATCTGTACAAATACTATCGCAAAGAACAATAAAATATTCACCTCAAAAAGTATCCAATTAACTTGACAGTTGTTTGAGGTGCAAGGTCCGTCGATCGCTTCCGTTTTCTCAGCTCCCGTCATTTCTCCTACGCAACTGCAACCACTGTAAGTCGTTATGCCATTTCTAAGTTCGAAAGAAGTGCATCCAGCATGACAAGGACTGTAGAAGGTGAACGTGCCTTTGTTATCGCAGACAGGACGGAAGTCAGCATCGTTCGAACAACCACAATTTCTATTGCAATACTTCAGCAAGACGAGGCTAAAAAAATGTATATTGAAGTAATAACAAGCATTATCATTTTGTATATATTGAAGTAATAACAAGCATTATCATTTTGTACAAATATGTTCGAAAATTAATAATTAAACTACGGACGTTTATGTAATTTTGGGAAATTTCAAGATACAAAAATCTATATAATAAACATTTCTAAAAGAAATGAATTTAATAAAATTATTAAATAAACTTAATAAATTTACATAAAAAAACATAATAAACTTATTATTACATATACTTGATACAAAAAATTAATTTTAATGTTCATGAAGATATAAAATTATACATAGATCTGCAATTTAGTCACAATATTATTGAATATTATTTCATTTGTCAAGTGTAATGTACTTACGATCCTCTTTTAGTTGTGCCAACAATAGGATTTTTCTTACAAGTTGTAGCAGATAATGAAAATATAATTGCAGACGCTAAAAGTACAACGACAATGCCGTAACCAATAACATATTTAGCGCCAGGTTTCGCTTTTGCAATAACTAAACCAGAAACAATCACGATTAAGCCAACAAGAACAGGTTTCAAGATATCTGAAATTGTAGATAATGTATTAATAATAATATATTAAATAATATATCCTTATATATATATATATATATATAATTAAATATAATTAATATATTAGACAATACAACTATATATATATTTATATTTATATTTATGTATTATAAAAATTATTTCTTCGACATTCTATCTAGTAACAAATTTAATAATTTAATTCTAAAATATATAAATAATATAACATAATATATTTATTATAATATATATAAATATTTTCATGTTTCAAAATAAAATTTATATCTTACTTGATATTAATCTTGACGAAACTGGATCCTCGAAACCGAGTAACATTCCAGTTGGTTTCGGTACATGAAATCTCGACTGCGCAATAAGATTCTCGAAACCAATGAAATTCGTAATGGCCATAAGATAAAAGGTACAAGCAATAACTTGACAAAGCAATATTTTATTACTGAACAATCTACCTATTGATGGCCAGAAATTAGAACTACCAACTTTCTGACTAACCATCCTCCGAGGCGTTCGATTTTGATTGTTAGAAATGTTTAATAAAGAGGCAGCAGCTTTTTCGACAACCTAATTCAATGAATATCCTTTTATTAAGTTTTAATTGCATTCAAAATATATATTAAATGTCACTAATTATTAATTTAATATTTATTTGATATTGAGAAATTAATCAAATATTAAATATATTTAAGTATTATTAATTTAGTATTATAAGCGTTAATAATTATTAAGCTAAATATTATTTAATTATTAATTAATAATTAAATCTTTTCACTTATTAGTAAAATTATTACTAAGAAGTAAAAATGATTATTCATGTTAACTACGATTAACAGACTATGAATTTTTATGTAAATTCAATTTTTTAAAAATGTAATTGAAAAAGTAAAATCTTGACAACAATCTTATTTTATGTACCGAACTATACTTTGGACATTTAATGTATTTTTTTATATTCTGTGTATTTAAAACTTTTCATATTTTTATATTTTCATATTGCATTTAAAAGTTTCCTACAAATGTAAAAATCCGTAGTCCAATAATTAAATAAGTGAAAATGATCAGTCAATTACCTCAGATGGTAACATTCGAGGGAACCATGAAAGAAGTAAACCAGGAACAATAAGTAATATTGTTAAAATTGGTAATCCTAACCACCATGCACCGATTTGTTCTCTATAAGATTCTATAGGATTCAAAGTCTCTGAATCAACTCTGTAACAACAAGAATTTTCAGAAAGAATTGAATATATGTATTATAAGTAAATTATATATAACTATTTTGAATTTTGAGTAATACTATCACTCTGGATAAGATTATTTTGACTTTTATTATTCTTAAAACAATGGTATTCGATAACTCTTAATATTTTTTATGGAGTATGCAATCGAATTTATGTAAAATACAATAAAATATAAGTAAAATATTTGTATATTTTCAATATTAGTTTACTATGTAATTTCAAATGATGTACATCGAATTATTGAAAATTATGAACAGGATTAATTCTTTATAATGAATTGATTATGAAAAATAATAAAGTTAATAAAGAATCATTGATTATGGAATATAATATAATTGTAAATATATTGCAAGAGAATGTAGATTATAGTAAATTAAGAAATAGAAGATATGTAGTTTGCTCTTTAATAAACTTGTTAATATGGCCAATAAATATTAAAGATAATAGTAATAAAATTAAAATTTATTCTGGTTCAACAGTTTACTTCTAGTAGTGTATTATATAGACATTATTATTAAAAAATATATTCTATCTAATACTCTGAATATTAGCAAAGTTCGTGCCCTCATAAAATTCTGCACCATTTTAATAGAACGTTGATTTTAAGTTCATGGCTAATTTAATAACATATAATTATTTAACCCTCTTAGTAACCAAAAATCGATATAACATTTCGATTTTTCATATGCAATAAAGAATGTAACGAAAACTTTTATACTATAGCCTATATAATACAATTACCATTTACAAAAGAAAATATGTGTGTTTTATTGAGCTTTATTTACATGAAAAAATTATAAGATATTAAGAGGGTTAGTATTAAAAGAATTATGCAATAGCAACTTTATAAGAAAGTATAATTATTGTATGATAAATTATAAATACCTAAGTGAACAGTATTAAAATTATTAAAGAAGATCAAGAGCTTTAAATATTCTACCAAGAAAGTAAATATTTTAGTTAATTTCTGGATAGTGAAAAATAAATTTTTTCTAGAGCAAAATATTTCCGGATGAAATTTATAATTGACAATGATTTTAAGATATGCTGTGACATTATCAGATATTAAACAAAATTTTAATTATGTTGAATGCTCACCTAAGGCAAAGCCATGCCAAGATACATCCCAGAAGAAAACCGAAAATCTTCACGGCAATAAGAACACCAATAAAAGCAGCTATATGTTTTTTCTTTGTGTTGTCATCCAAATAGGACACACCTAATGCAAAGTATGCAATATTTGCGATACCAGATATGATTTGTACAACGAAGATCGCTGCAAATGTGAAATAACAGGGCTCATCTTCTTTTACAACAATTCTAGAAGAACTGTCTGAACACAGATCTCGACTATCATCTGTAAAAGAGAACATAGTTGTAATTATTAATAGTTCTTCACTACTTTAATAGTCTATCACTACTTTATCTTTCTGAAATTAAGAATATTTTTTATTTGAAGGAAGAAAAGGAAACATTAATATATTATACAATCAATATACATATTTTTATTAAATTCAAATTGTAATTTATCGTGATTTAACTTTTATAAGGATTTTTATGGTGATTTTTCACTACTATAAATTTGATTATTGTTGATTACACTTTTTGGTAAGAATTTTCCTTTAAATTATTAACAATTTTTCTGAAGCAAATGACATCTTTATGCAAGAAATATTGGTACATTGAAGATCTTCATGATAAAAAGTAATCAATAAGTAAAATTCTAAATTTAATGAATCGTTACTATTAGGAAGAGATTAAAATATTGAAACATTTGATCAATTATGATGTTATTTCATTTCACTTATTTGAACATGTATTATTTTACTAAAATAGTATAATGCAATTTCAGAATTTTGTAAAAGACTATACGACATTTAAACATTGCATTATTCTATAGACACAATGTGAAATGATTTGTATGGGTATAAGAAGAAATTTTTTTGATGAAAAGTTGATAATTTTTTATTTTGTTTTGATAAGTTAAAACGAATGTCATAGAAAAAAATAATGCAATTCGCAATTTTCAATAACGAAGATGAGAAAGTTTCAGAATTGCGTTTATACATTTCACTATCATTTCAAATACAAAATAAATTTTTAATACTATACGAGTATTTGTATTAATTATATTAATTATATTTTTTATTGTATTATTACTATAATTAGTAATTAGTTAATAAATATTTCTTATAGAAATAACCGGAATGTTTCCTTTCTATCTGATATAAATGATCAAGAACGATCACGAAGACCTTGCACGTCGTTTTAAATGATGGCTGCCTGAAGATTAATAAATTGTTTTTCATTAAAACTTCACTGCTTGTGAAGAGCATAACTGTACCGATGACAATGAAAAATTGTCGATCATTTAAACTGATATAACTTCGTAAAAAGAAGATCATATAACGATCCACTTGATCTTATATTAAAGCTTCTGTTTTAAGTAAGTTTGTTTTCTTTTTAAAATGATTTAAAATGATTTTACATTATATAAAGTAAAGATAGATATTCTCGAAAATTGTAAAAGTTCAAATACTAAACAATTAATAAGTTATTCATTGATACGAGTAACAAATTTAGTTGCATATATTGTATCAATAACAAGTATGATTATGATTAAATAAGGAATGGAATTGCAATTTATTACTCGCCTGCGTATATCGACATATGCGTCACGTTTTCGGTTTCTTCGACAACTTTGATTTGATGCGTTAGATGAGGAATTATCATAATAAAGTACGAAACACTTTGCAGAAGAACTATACCACCAATCCATGCAGCTCTATGAATTCTGTCACCCCAATACGCGACGATTACGCCAAAAACGAAGGGCGTCAAATCGGATGCGACAAGTATCCATTCTGCAAAATTCAGGAAGAGTAATTAACAGATAGATTACAAATTTTCATGCAAATTTGTATTTTTGAGAATATAATTTAAAAAATAGAATCTTGAAAAGAAAACTGTTTTATATGATAAACATTTTTATATAATATAATATGAATTTTATAATGTAAATGTTATATAATATAACAAAATGTTATATAATATAAATTTATATTATTCATACTATGTTAATATATCATAGTATTCATATATTTTTTTCATACTATGTTCTACCTTAAAATTTCCTATAAAAGCAAAACAATCAGCAATCTAGTGTAATTTAGTGATATCTTCATTCTTCAAATTTCACTCTTTACACGAAAAAACACTTTTCAAAATTTATATAATTATTGTATAATAATCTGCTAAAGTTGATGAGTCTTTAATTTATTATATAAATGAATAAACTGCGAATTTAAATTATGTATTACATAATATTTAATTATTTTATAATTTACTAAAATTGATAAGAGTTTTTTAAATTCGTAATATCGATAAATAGATTGTAGATTTATATTTATTTACAGGAAATTTAATTATTATACAATCCTAATTATTTATTTAATTATTATATAATCCATTAAAATTAATATAACAATTTTTAGTTTATCATATTAATGAATAAATTGTATGTTTACAAAAAAAATTAATATAATATATAACAATACATAAAATATCCAAAATTAAATACTTGTTGCAACTTAGATAGAAGAACTTGTATTTAACAAAAGAAATAAAAGATTTATTTAGATTCGATTTGTTTAATACTCAAATAATATCGTTGAATTGTAAATAACTATAATCATTTATGTTAAATTATTCAAATTCGGTGCACTTGATTTTATTTTATATTTTATATTTTCCATGATAGAGATTCAATTAAATTAAAAATTCTAAATAAATTGAGAACTAATAATAAGTAATTTAACTCCATATGATTCTCAATGGCCCAATGATACTAATTAAAACATAATTATGTTTCTATAAACGTATAAATTTCAATTTTTAATTTTAAAAAGTCATAGGACAAGTAATTAAAACAATTGAAATACATGCCCATTACATAAGGATCAAATTGAAATCTCCTTGCTATCGTAGGCCCTGTTATGTAGAAATACGCGTAAGCAGCAGCTTGTATTAAACCAACCCATGACAGTAGGCCAACGAAGAGTCGTCGGGTTGCAAATTTTGCTAATTTCGGGCATGGTAATTGTCCACAACCACAGTCAATCGACTCGCTCGGTATCGGATTTGCTGGACCAGCCAGACCACCGTCCACTTCTGAACGCATCACTTCTTGAAGATGTACAGTCATTCCTTCAAAATGAAATCAACTTCTTTTACTTATGTTAACAAATAAATTAATTACAAATAAAGAAGATGGATTTTCATTGTTGGATTTTTTTAATTTATGGTGACGTTAGGATACGACATTTAATTCCTGTCGATAGACAGGACACAACATAATAATTTGTTTTTGATATACTTATTATTGAAATTTTATAACGTATAGTACTTTTCCAATTTAATTTTAAAATACCACGTTTAATTTTTCTGGTCAATTCACCATAATAATGTTTGCATTGATATTATTGATTTTTGTGTTAATAATATTGAATTTATCAATTGAATGTGATAAGTATAATAAATTATACTATACTAGAGTTAAAATATTTAATAGTTCGTGAATATTAACTATGATATGTGTATCTTTATCTTTTTTAAATACTAATTATAAATATCTTCATATCGTTTTTAAATTAATATTTAATATTTAACGTTGTAATATTAATACCAGTATAATAATATATTCAATAATATCTTCGCGATAATTGAGGCGATACTGAACTACTGAACTATATTTTATGACAATATAATAAATATAACAAATTTTATCACAATGCCATAGATATTAAACGAAAGTGATACAACTGGTAACTTTGGTAACTCAAAAACTCGCCAATATTTCTTTCGCATCGTGTCAGTTTTAACTGAAGAATTAAATTCTAACATTAGCTGTATTCGTACACGTAACACCAGTTGTAATCGAATTAGTAATGTATTTCACGTGTCTAACTCATGTGTCACGATGAATCATCCAATGACGTCTCATAGGATTCATGGAATTTTTAATGAAATTCCTCTACACTGGAAAATCCTCGTCGCACTTCACGCGTGAATTATTTGTCACTTACGA